>NC_064424.1:47277500-47302500 GCF_023375975.1 Astyanax mexicanus
TGAATCAGTTTCTCTGATTTTACTATTTATAGGTTTATGTTTGAGTAAAATGAACATTGTTGTTTTATTCTATAAACTACAGACAACATTTCTCCCAAATTCCAAATAAAAATATTCTCATTTAGAGCATTTATTTACAGAAAATGAGAAATGACTGAAATAACAAAAAACGATACAGAGCTTTCAGACCTCAAATAATACAAAGAAAATGAAAAGTTCATATTCATAAAGTTTAGTTAGTAGAGATCAGAAATCTTTGAATATTTGGTGGAATAATCCTGGTGTTTTTTTAATCACAGTTTTATGCATCTTGGCATCATGTTTTCCTCCACCAGTCTTACACACTGCATTAAATTGCATATTAACTAAAATTCGTATTAGTTATTTGCTATAAACTACCTTGTGTTTTCTCCTCCCCCTCCCCCTTGTGCTTCTCAGGCAGCAGCAGCTGTCACTCACTCAGACACAGAGACAGCGCTGTGTATCTACTTCTTCTCATGTTAAGAATCAAAACATTGCAACATGACGTGTTTGATTGATTTAAATGCTTTAAGTGATCTTGCACGTCCTGCGATGTGACTATTGCGCATGCAAACATTGCGATGGTGATGCTTAAACGATATATCATGCAGCTCTATTTTGTGCAGTGTGTAGTGTGTATAAATTACCATGATATTTATAGAAATGTAGAATTTTACAGAATATTCTTTAGGCTGCTCCACTCCTCTGATGTGCGTCAGAATCGGCTGCAGTGCTCGTGAGCATCCTCCCATGTACTTAAAATGGAGAGCAGGTGCTTCAGCCATTGAATTAACATTGAATAGCAATTAGCAGGGCAGCAATTTAAAACCGTCCCGGCTTTAAAAACGAGATGAGGCGGAATGAATGCTTAAGGGGGTAATGAGCATTAGAGATTATTACGTAGAGCGTGGAGTAAATGGATTAGGATGCACGGAGGAGAACTTTTGACTGATGTCTTCAGAGAAGTAGTTGAGACGACGCGAGTGACACGAGCGTCTGCAGAACGTCTCGTCTGAGCTGTGTGTAAAAAGTGTGTGTGGTCTTTATTGCGTTTCACGTTTGATTGGAGGTGCTCAGATTAGTGTGCTGTACGATACCGGCTTCTGAAACGAGGAGATCACAATGAGCTGCAGTGCTTAAATAACCACACTTTCACTTTTATAGGTTTACCTGTGGTCTGAATAAGGTTTGTCTCTTTTAAGGGTTTGTCTCTACCAGCTTTGATCATCTAGAGACTTTTCTAGAGATTTTCCTCCATTCTTCTTTATAAATCAGCTGAAGATCAGTCAGGTTGGATGGAGAGTGTTGGTCTGTGAACAGCAGTTTTCATGTCTCTCCACAGAAGATCAATGAGATTTAGGTCTTTAGGACTTTAACTGGATCATTCTAACACATGAATATTCTCTGATCTAAATCATTATAGCTCCACTGTAGCTCTGGCTGTATGTTTAGGGTCATCGTCTTGCTGGAAGATCTCAAGTCTTTTACAGCCTCCAACAGCTTTTCTTCTTCCAAGATTGTTCTGTATTTTATTTATCTCCATCCATCAACTCTGACCAGCTTTACAAATCTGTCCCTGCTGAAGAAAAGCTTATCCCCACAGCATGATGCTCCCGCCACCATGTTTCACAGTGGAGATAAGAAGTGTTACCTTTCTGCCACACGTAGTTTTAGATGAATGTTCGATAAAGCACTACAGAAATATGCTGTAGTAATAACAGTTTTAATAACATGTTTCGTCTCTTCTCTACTTTCTCCTTGTAGGGAAACTTGCCCAAGTACTCCCACAATGCACTGATGGTCCAGGCCATGAAAACCAACCTGACGGATCCGGATATGCACGTGCTGTTCTTTGACGTGGAGGCTGTGATCATCCAGCTGCTGACTGAGGAGGCGCAGAGACCCAACCCCACCCTCGTCTCACCGGAAACACTGCAGAAAGCTCCCGGAGGAGTGGACAAAGGCGGCTCCTTCCTGGCCAATAAGATCTTTAAACAGGTCAGTACCCTGTTAGGGGGTGGGGGTGTAGTAAACACAAAGTTTTTTTTTTTTTTTCCAATTTACACGGCCAGTTACCCAACCCTCCACATCTTCAACTGAAATTGTTGTATATTTCTGAGGCAGAAAGTGACGAGACATACGGTCATCTCATCTGTTGCTCACAATACCTGTTTTTTTGAGATCTTCAGTGCAGGAAGATACAGCTTTATTCTAAAGTTAGACGAAAGTAAGACCAAGGTCTGCACTCCTGAGCGCCTCGCGGGACCTGTCAGAATATATTGTGGCGCGGAACAGAATTAAATTTTTATCTGCAGGATCAGGAGTTTAATCAGTCCAGGCGATGCAGGAGCGGGACCACATATACATGTAGAAAAAATCCTGCAATTTGATGAATAGACTAGAAAATGATGATGGCTCAAAGAAATGTCATTTAAAAACAAACTTCATAAGGATAACAGGCACACAACTGACCCTCAAGGAAAACTGCAAAGAAAACGGAAGCAGTTTTAAGTTGATAACCAATAAAACCAATTCATATTCAGTTCAATTCATATTAGGACCGAATGGTTGAGACAGCAGAAATGTATATGACGAAAGCAGGATTAAAACAGGCGATTTTTGGCGGGAGCGGGTGATAACGGGACTAAAACAGGAGGGAGTGGGCAGGAGCGGGTTTATAAAAAGCAGTTCCACGCAGACCTCTAGAACAAATCTCCGACACTGATATTAAACTGGGAAGTGAGGGGAAGGATGCTACTGCTGCTAAACTGCATATGACTTTTTAGATTTTAGCCCACACATTTTTAATTGCAACCCTATTAGAAAGCCAACCTTATAATAAAAATATAAATGATAAAATAATAATAATATAATAAAAATGATAATAATAAAAGCAGAAAACTAAATTGTTAAACTTCATCTCCTCTTGTTCCAGGTGAAGGAAACTATCAAAGAGAACATTAAGGAGCACCTGCTGGATGAAGATGAGGATGAGGAGGAGGAGATGAGGCGTCGTGAGGAGAAGTCTAAATCCCTCAGTCTGCTGGAGTATAATCTGACCATGGACACGGCCAAGCTCTTCATGTCCTGCCTGCACGCCTGGGGCCTGAACGGCACGCTGGACGAGGTGTGCATGAGCCGGCTGGGCATGCTCCGCCCACACACGCCCATCTCCTTCGGCCTGATCTCCCGCGGGGGACACATGTCCCTCATGCTGCCCACCTTTAAGGACTCTCTCCTGAGACAGCTGTACCGGGGCGCCGCCGAGGGCCGGAAGCTCTCCGTCTCTGAGATCGTGGGTAAAGGAACGTACGGGGTCTCCCGCGCCGTCACCACCCAGCACCTGCTCTCCGTTATCTCCCTCGCCAACACGCTGATGGGCATGACCAACGCCACCTTCGTAGGGGAGCACATGAAGAAAGCGCCGGCGCGGTGAGTGAAAACGTCTATACTCATCTTTACCCGTCTTTACTGATGAGTAAGGGGTGTAAACTTGTAAAAAAAAAATTATTTTATTGAGATTGTAAGTGATAGACCAACACAAAGTAGCACATAAATGTAAAAACATAAAGTCACATTTCACAGTAACAGCATGATGCCGCCACCACCATGTTTCACAGTGCAGTGGGCATATAGCGCTTTTTTTTTTTTCTTTCCATAATGGTTTCCTTCTTGCCGTCTCTTCTATAAAGACCAGATTTTTGGAGTGCAGGAGTTTTGTACAGTTGTTCTGTGGACAGATTCTCCTGATCCACCTGAGCTGTGGATCTCTGCAGCTCCTCCAGAGTGATCATGGGTCTCTTTGGGACTGCTTCTCTGACCAGTGCTCTCCATATATGAGATATACAGCTGAGTAACAACTTAATGTGTCGGAAAAATAAAATAATTGCTAGCTAAAATTGGGAAAACATGAAAAAGAAAACTAGTAAAACCCTTATTTTTTGAGGAAACTCTTTATCTGTATGTGATTTCAGCCTAATAAACAGTTTACTCATTTAAAAAACGATGAGATATTGATTCCAGCCACACTAGTGTTGTATATAATACATGCAGGAGGGCAGACATTACGCAACGAGCGCAGAGGAAATGGATGCAGGGTTTGTTTGTAAATGCTTGTAAAAGTTAGAGGCTGACTGACAGGCCCACCGTAGGAGTCATCAATCCAGGTGTCGAAAACTTCAGCACCCCCTGAAAAACAACAAAAAAGACCAGGTTTCAGGTAAATATCTTAAGTTTGCGCGCTGTGTGTGAGTGTGATTGAGTTTTGAAAGCAGGTTTAAGATGCAGGGTTTATGTAGCTGATGGTGCAGATCATTGCCCGCAATGCCCGCCGCTGCTCTAAAGCCTGGCGAGCCGCCGCCCTCAGACCCAGCGTGCCAATCCCAGCATCTGCTATTTCATCACCTCGACAGCTCCACAGCCCTCCAACACAAACCCCACAAACAAAACAACCTTCAAACAGCAGGCAGACGCGCGCCAGACGGCTCAATATCGAGAGGGGGGGGTGAGGGACAGCAGGAGAGAGAGAGAGAGACGGATAAATAGAGAGAGACGGATAGAGAGAGAGAGAGAGAGAGAGAGAGAGAAAGAGAAAGGCCTACAGAAGTGAAGCCTGGCGTTTGTATTGTTTACCTATATGACCTTCATGTGGCTGGAGGTCGTTCGGGCCCCCGCGGTCGCTGAGATTAGCAGGGTGAAGCCGGCTGGGGGTAAATAGTCGCCGGTGTGAGCCCTGGCTTTTCCAGCGCCGGGTCCGCTGGCAGCCGCTCTCGCTCAGGGCTGAGTTTACCGTGCCGGGTGTGTGATGTCCTCCGTGTCCTCCGTGTCCTGCGTGTCCTGCGTGCCGGGGCTGGACCGGCTGCTATCGAGCTCCTGTCCGGTTCTCCAGGTGTTTGTTTGTGTTTCACAGAGAGGTTCTGATTGTTTTCGGCAGGGTAGAAACTTTCCGCCGCCCTCTGCAGGATCCGCCGTCGCGGGGGCAGAGCTGCAGTCCTGAGATGTGGTCAATGGCTCCTGATGATGGGTTTAATAAGAAATAAATAAAATTAAAAAAAAGAAATAAAACAAAGTGGACAAACCTCTGCTCTAAAAGAGAAGAAAAGTGTTTTGTTATTTTATAGTTATATAAGTATTACTGCATGATTTCAGCTCTGATCAAATTCTATATAAGACTATAACACTATAACCTAAAACATTTACTTCTTTTCTACATATTACATAAGATTCTTAGTAGTATGCTTTTAACTTTTGTAAAGCTTCCTTTGGCTCTAGATAAATTGAACATATTATTAAAATTGTACATGTTGCATAGCATTAGAGTAAACCTAAATAAACATTAATAAAATCTGTGAGGATCAGTGAGAGTGTCTACATGTAATTAACCTGTAATTAACTCTATATAACATTGGAATACTACACCCAAATAAACATTAATAATAAAGTCAATGTTCAGTGAAAGTGTATATTTGTAATTAACTCTATATAATATTAGAATACTAAATACTCTCACTGAATTCTGACTTTATTAATGTTTGTTTGGGTTTAGTATTCTAATGTTATATAGAGTTATTTACAGGTAGACACACTCACTGATCACTGACATCATAATAAACCCAAATAAATAGTGTGTTCTCTCTGGCTGAGGGTGATGATCAGTAGATTTTTCTGAAGGTAAATTCTTTGTCTGAAGGCACTATTGTAGTGTGTCTGTGTGTGTGTCTGTGTGTGTGTCTGTGTGTGTGTCTGTGTGTTGTTTTTGTTTGTGTGTTGTTTTTGTCTGTGTGTAAGAGAGAGTGAGTTTGAGAGATGGGTAACAAAAGGTCTGATCTCTCTAAAGTCTTTGTGTCCAGTTCTCAGTTAATACACTCCGCTCATACGAGTTGCATCCTGTAGGTTTGTGTGTGTGTGTGTGTGTCTGTGTGTGTGTCTGTGTGTTGTTTTTGTCTGTGTGTAAGAGAGAGTGAGTTTGAGAGATGGGTAAGTAGTATCAGTAGCAAAGTAGTGAAAAATCAGCACTTATTTTCAATACTTATTAAACACAGACAGGAAAACAGGGTAAAATCTGAAGTCTGGTTTTATTGAGTGATTTTGGATCTTCACTATCAGACCTTCCTCTCTTTACAGCAACAGAACTTCATCTCAGAACTGGAAGAATCACAGAATTAAAGAGCTCTGTATCTATAGAAGTTTTACTCCTTTAGAGAGAGAAAGAAAAAAAGAAAGAGAGAAAGGGTGGATGGACGGATGGACGGGTGAGAGACCCTCATTAGGTGGTGCAGCAGCTGCAGAGCTAAATTACCCAGCTAGCGATTAGCCGGCTAATCTTAAGTGATCACAGAACCGGACCGGTTCTAGACTGAAGTTCAGAACTCTGCTGTCGGAGCGAGCGATAGAATAACAGAGGAGAAAAGAGGCACGAACTGAAAGACTGCAAACTCCTTTACTTTCTTTAACAGGAGAATAAACCCACCCAGATCCAACTGCAGGAAAATCACTGTAGATTCACCTCTAATAGAGACGAATTATTTTATTAAATACAATTAAAAACACACTCACTAATTTTGTTATAGAAAGTACTCTATATATGTATTATATGTGTGTAATTCACTGTTATCCATCTTGCATTATGTGTTTATAAAAATATATGTAGTATAAAAATATTAATAATAATAATATAATTATATAAATATATAAAATAATAATAACATATATAACACTATTAGTGTATACTAATAGTAATATACAAAAAAACAAATAAAACATATAGATAATACAGAGATAAATTAAGTAAAGAAGGCCAAGAAAAGAAAACAAGCCCCCCAAAAATGAATTATGTAATTAATCAAGCAAAAAAAAAAAAAAAATTGCCATTCTAATACTGACTTTGACTATTTAGTATTGTTGGTTTTGTGCTAAAAAATACTATTATAAAAAAATCCTTATAGGACAACTTTGATGTTCTTTATTTTTTGTTTGTTTTACTTCATCACAGTAAATGTGATTGGGATATACACCTCTGGAAAAAAAAAAATAAGAGAGCGCTTAAAAAGGATGAGTTTTTCTTTGATTTTACCAAATTAAAAACCTCTGGAATATAATCAAGAGGAAGATGGATGATCACAAACCATCAAACCACCAAACTGAACTGCTTGAATTTTTACACCAGGAGTAAAGCAGCATAAAGTTATCCAAAAGCAGTGTGTAAGACTGGTGGAGGAGAACATGATGCCAAGATGTGTGAAAGAAAAAAATACTTTGATTAAAAACGATTTGGGTTATTACACCACATATTGATTATTTCTGAACTCTTAAAACTTTATGAATATGAACTTGTTTTCTTTGCATTATTTGAGGTCTAAAAGTTCTGCAACTTTTTTTGTTATTTCAGCCTCTTCTCATAGTTTTATGGAATAGGAATTTGGGAGAAATGTTGTCTGTAGTTTATAGAATAAAACAACAATGTTTATTTTACTCAAACCTATATACTTTTATACCTATAAATATCAGACTGAGAGAAACTGATTCAGAAACTTTATTTTAACGCATGCTGCTCGTGTTTTAAAGAAGCTGGATCTGTAATAGGGAGCGCTGCAGAGGGTCGGGCTGTGTTTATCATTAAAAAGCGAATGAAAACCTGCGTTTGGCCGAGCGAATATGAACACTGGAGGTTTTTTGGTGTGATGAACAGAAGAGTGAGCTGGAGGTGTGTTAAATATTTTATCTGGCCTTTGTGTTTCAGGCCTCCAAGACCTGGAACCCCAGAGACCCCCAGAAAGACGGCCCCCCAGGTCTCCAACCCGGCCCTGCAAGGACAGATCAAACAAGGTAACTACAAAGAGCCCCTCTCTCTCTCTCTCTCTCTCTCTCTCTCTCTCTTTCACTCTCTCTATCTCTCTCTATTTATTTCTTTCTTTCTTGTTCCCTCGCTCAGGGGAGAAACTGTGATGTAAAAGTGAAAAATAACATGAGAAATCTCCTCTCACTACGCTGGAGCTGAACCCCTCAACACACACACACACACACACACACACACACGCAGCTCGTGGGTCCTACCGTAACCTCTGGGGATAACACACACACACACACACACACGTGCATGCACGCACCCTATCCGCTCCACACACACACACACTGTGAGGTTAAGTATGAACAGAACGCAGTAGTTAAATATTTACTGCATCTCAAAAAAAAACGCAATCCTTAGAAAGACAACAGCACGAGGTTCAAACCTGTGTTTATGCTGAATAGTGTGAATAAATCAATAAATAATAAAGTCTTTTATCATTAAAATGTTTTTTTTTGTTGCTCAAAGGTTAAAATGATTTTTAATAATTAATAATTCACCATTTTTATTTATTTATTTTCAGAGCTGTACTGTTCAATTTTTGTAATGTGTGTTCTTATTAGGAGTCCTTCCTAAGCATTTTATATATATAATGTTTACCTGTAATTAATTCACTATAACATTTAGAATAAACCCAAATAAACAGCAGTAGTGAATCTAGTGTCTAGTGATTTTTTTTTTATTGCATTTTTTATGTTTGTAAATAAATCCTTTAACAATGCAGAGAAACACTTAAGAATGTTGATATTGTTTGATAGTGATTTTTACTGAAGATCGCTTGCAATACTAATGTTTTAAAACTATATGATATAGATTTTTTTATATTTTAAATGGTTTAGGGGTTTTGTATTGTAAAAATAGACTATATAAGAATATCTATTTTTAACGTTGTAACAGCATATTAAATGAAAGTTAACTGTTGGTGTTACATGTGTACACACACGCACACACACTCTCTCCTCAAATATATGATTTTCAATTATGATTTCAATATTATTTAGTTCAGATATTAAAAATTGCACTTAATAACTTTTTCAACCAATTTTAAAATGACTAAACACACACACACTCTGGTCCCCCCAACACGTGGCCCAATTTTTTTTTCCTGCTGCAGCTCCATTGTCCCAACACAAAAGTGGCGTGAGTGTGTGTGAGTGTGTGTGAGTGTGTGTGAGTGTGTGTGAGTGTGTGTGAGTGTGTGTGAGTGTGTGTGAGTGTGTGTGAGTGTGTGTGAGTGTGTGTGAGTGTGTGTGTGAGTGTGTGTGAGTGTGTGTGAGTGTGTGTGAGTGTGTGTGAGTGTGTGTGAGTGTGTGTGAGTGTGCACATGCCACATGCCCATTTCCTCCCTTTGAGAGGAAGTGTGACAGGGTGACCCACAAAGCGCCACGTGTCGCCTCTCTCTTTTCTCTCTCTCTCTCTCTCTCTCTCTCTCTCTCTCTCTCTCTCTCTCTCTCTCTCTCTTTCTTTCTCTCTCTCTCTCTCTCTTTTCGCTCTCTCTCTCTTTTCTCTCTCTCTCTCTCTCTTTCTTTCTCTCTTTTTTTTCCAGAAGGTCCACAGCGTTTCTTTTCGAATGCTAATCACCTCCGCCCTCTTCAGTGCCACGCCCCCCCCAACACACACACACACACACACACACACACACTTCACACTCTGCGTGTCCAACTTTGGTGCGCGTGCCTGTCGGACGGATTCTCACGCTGGGTCGAGACGCAGCAGAACGCGGCGTTTAAAGAGGAGAAGCGGCGGCTCTTTTATCTGTGAGAGCGCGAGAGAGCGAGCGCGAGAGCTCGGCTCAGATGTGCTGAGCTTATTGATCTGCTCCGCTCTTTAGGCTTGAAGACATAATGAAAGTTATTCAACGCATGTAGCTTTTTTTTAACCCCCACCCCTCTTTCTCTCCCTCACTCTCTCTATCTCTCTCTCTCTCTCTATCTCTCTCTCTCTCTCCTCTCGCGCTTGTTTCCTCCGGTATTGATCCGGATCGGTTTGTGAAAACTGCTCTTAGGTTGTATTATTAAGTGTTTTTAATGGAGTCGTTCTTTAAACCGGAGGCCGGATAAAGGCGGCAGCGCGTGCCGTCCTTGTTAAACGCAGACGGGAGGATTTGGTGAAGTGAACGCGGTGCTTATAGTGCTAATAGAGCTCTGATAAAAAAAACTCTCACCCACTCAAACTACTGCTGTGCTCCATCATACAGAACCCTTATATCCTGTTTAGGCCTTTTAAACTAATAATAATAATAATAATAAAATATAATCAGTGCTTATACTTAGTGAGAGTGCCTACCTTTAACTTTGTATAATATTGTTTATTTGGGATTATTCTAATGTTTTTTTTTTGTTATGTAAAATATATAGTGAATTATAGGTAGACACTCTCACTGACCACTCACTGTAAATAAATAGTCTACAAATATATGTGATTTTTGTTTGCAAATTCAGTTAATTTATTGGAAAGTTGACAAAAATATCAAATACACAAATAATTCTATCAAAACCATTCAAGCAAAACAAAATTGTGCAATCTCAATTACCCCATTTTGAAAACCACATTAAAAGTCAATTCATTTCATAAAAGTCGTTGATCAGTGAGGGTCTCTACCTGTAATTATCTCTATATAACATTAGAATACTAAACCCAAATAAACACTAATAATGAAGTCATTGATCAGTGAGGGTCTCTACCTGTAATTATCTCTATATAACATTAGAATACTAAACCTAAATAAACATCAATAATAAAGTCAGTGATCAGTGAGAGTGTCTACCAGTAATTAACTTTATATAGCAATATGTTTATTTGGGTTTAGTATTCTAATGTTATATAGAGTTAATTACAGGTAGACACTCACTCTCACTGAACACTGACTTTATTCTTTATTAATGTTTATTTGAGTTTAGTATTCTGATGTTATATAGAGTTAATTACAGGTTGACACTCTCACTGATCACTGATTTTATTATTATTTTTCTGGGTTAGTTAGTGAATCCGCTGCTAGTTGTTGTTATAAAGTGTTTTTAATGGAGTTGTTTTTAAACTCGAGGCTGTATAAAGGCGTCCTTGTTAAGCTCAGACTGGGGAGGATTTGGTGAACGTGCTGCAGATTTCCTGTCGGTCGCATCACCGACCCGGCCATTAAGATAAATGAAGGGTCTTAGAGAAAAGAGAGAGAGAGAAAAGAGAGAGAGAGAGAGAGGACAGAAAGGAAGATCACTCCAGTCAATGAACCCCTGCCTTTCTCTGCTTCACCATCGTTGCAGAAGTGATATGAAGCTGTTTTGGAAATGTTTGTGTTTTTCCATGATGAGATCTGCTGATGGATGATCCTGCATCAGACCCAGCCGCCTGGCTGAGAACATCAAACAGAATATAATAAAAAGAGAGAAATTCTATGAATCGAGTGCCTTTACCCTTCGCAATTACAAATCCTAAAATTTGTTTAAAAAAAGCATCTACAGAATTGATTACCTGCCCCTTTAAAAAAAGACATATTTTACATAATAAACTACAAAACAAGTTAATTTAATGGGATGATAAGTCTGATCGATGGACAAAAACGTATCATATAATCAAATCGCTGATTCGAATCCTGGTCATGCAGCTTGCCATGGGGCTCAATAAATTTCTTTTTAATTTTATATAAATCTATGCCGTGATGATCACAATATAGCGAAATAAAAAGTCTGACTGTGTTTTAAAAAACACTTGACCTGCAGCACTGTCTTTAGCTTTTCTTAATAAACATCATTCCCTAAAAAACAGGTCTAAGCTTCTTCAGTGTTGCAATGTTAATTATCATCTTTCCACTTATTCAAACAGCCTGGAAAAGTTTCAACACTGTACTTACAAAAAAAAATGTGGGGTTTAAATCGGGCTCATATTGATAGTTTATGGGGTGGGCGTGCTCGGGCAGGGTGTGCACGGGCTCTGGTGGGTTGGGCTGGATTTTTTAGGCCCAATCTAAACTCTAATCTGGGGTCACAGGTCACTTTTAGTTCACTTTTTCACTTTTAGCATCAAAAAACGAGTTTGAACAGTATAGTGATTTAAAAAAATTAACCTCACCTCCTGAAGAGAAATGTCTTTTGTCGTTTATTTAATTTCAGAAGGTTTCAAACTCCTCAGTACTCCTCCAGCACTGTGTTTATTCTGAATAGATCTGATCTGGGTCTTTCTGAGGAAGTTCTGATGTTTTGGTTTGGAAGTCGAGGGATTTGAAACGTTCTGTGTCCTGAGTGTTTATGTGGGTTCTCTGCTCTTTGTCCTCGTCTTCTTCTTCTTCTTCTTCTTCTTCTTTCTATGGGTTTCTTTTCACTAACTGCTTTCTCTCGGGTCCTCCTGACACTGCTGGAGGCCGTATTTCTCTCTTTATTTCTTCCCTTTATTTCTTTCTCTCTTTTCTTTTGTTTAAATTCCTTTTGAATTATGTTTTCCTCTCCTTTGCAAGCTGCTGCCGCTTCCACCACAGCTCTCAGCGCTGGCACTGCGGCGCCTCACGCCGGCTCCACCTTTCATTCCTCTCCCTCCTCCGTAAACGAAGGTACACTCTCCTCCAACAACAAAACAAACAACAGCGCCCTTTATTCTCTCGCTCTTTCTGTCTCTCTCTCTGTTTTCTGTGCACTCATCTGCCTCACGCTCCTTTCTTTTGCTTGTTTTCTCTCGTATCTGTGTCCGAGTCGTGTGTGTTTGTGTGTTTTGTAATGGTATGTGTTTTTAAATAGAGGAGAATGGAGAGCACAACCCAACACATTTATATATATATATATTTATATAACATTTTATACCAAAGCTTTAATTCTGTGATGCAAATAAAATACAGTTTAAGTGTAATTTAATTATTTGAACACTAGAACACTAGTTTTTCAGTACAGTTCTACGCAGTTATATCAGAAAATGAAGTATATATATATAAATATATATGAGCACTTTGTGATTCTACAGTCACAGTCTATAGTCTTTCGTTTTGTCTGTGTACTTTAGGGCTACAGATATAGATTATTTAAGTAATCGAGTACTCGACCTAAAAATCGATTCGATTAATCGAATAATCAGATAATTAGATTTTTATAAGTTAAATTTACATGCTCACCACTCCAAAAACCTCCGCCTCCTCCCCCACTTCCTGCTTCCTGTTCGTGGGTGATGTAACGCTAAGCGCTGTTTCACATTAAAAGTCCCCGCTAAATTCCGTGCTCTGCATTTTAAAATAAATTAAACGATTCCTCGAGGCACAAAAAATGTATCCATTAATTTTTTTAATCGAGTAACTCAAATTACTCGAGTAATAGTAAATAAATTTACTTTATTCCCATATTCATCAATTATCAGGACTCCATATTTCCTCCGCAGAGCAGCTATTGTTTATTATTATTTAAATTAATATAATATAAATTATGTAATTAATTACATACTTTGTTCTGATTTGTTTTTTGATAACAACTAGAAAATCAAGAAAATATTTTTATAATAAATTCAACTTGTTCCCATAACATTACCATGTCATTACTAACAAATACTGATCTGTTATTAAGCATCAAATACAAAATAGTCAGTTAATAAATGTGTAAAAACAACTTATTACAATAATATTACCATATTATTAGCTGTTACTTATTAGTGATCTGTAAAGTAAAAAGTGCTAATTTCCTGCCTGATACCAATCAGTGCTAATCACTGCAGTGCTGAGAATAATGACCCACCATCCTAATAATAATAATAATAATAATAATAATAATAATAATAATAATAATAATAATAAATAGCTGCTCTGTGTTGTTTTTCTATCCTGTTTGTTCTGAGTATTGAAGCCTGTAATTATTATACTACTACAGAGTGAAATGTATGATCTGTGGAGTATAGAAATATTTTATACAATATTTATTTTTCTGAATAATTGAAATTAAATAAAAATAATAATTAAACCAAATGTAAAATGTTTAACCCTGTATTGGTTTGTGGTTCACTCTCCTCTACTCGAATCCTGTGTATGTCCTGTGGTCTTATCTTGTTTTTAAGTCTTGTAGTTGTAGTTGTGTGTGTCTTGTTGTGTAGTATCCTGCTCTATATATCCCCACACACACACACACACACACACACACACACTTTTCAGCATATGGAATCTCTAATCTACAGCTTATATCCTTCAGCAAAAATTGAATGTAGATCATTTATTTTTTTTAACTTTATTTAATCTCTTTTTTTCCTCCATCGCAGTGAAAATGAAGCGGGTCACAGTTTGCCTTCAGATTTCCTTCTCCTCTCCTGCCCGTGTTAAAATAAAGGCTGATGTTCTGTATCTTTATATTCTGCACGACGTGGTGTTGAGCGTTTTATCTGACGCTAAAGATCTCTGCTCCAGATTAAGTTCTTCTTTGACCAGAAACTTTTTTTTTTCTTCTCACATCAGCAGAATGAAAATTCCCACAAACCCCCTCATCAAAGGCTTGAGCTTCATTTTGCATTCAGTTTGGATTTATCCTGAAGTTATTCTCAGTTTTAAATCACTGCAGTCTGACTTTTGAGGAACGGAGCGTGTAGATACTCACGTCTGTAAAAAAAAAAAAAAAGTATATATTTTTCTCTTTAATGTTTTAAATATAATATCATAAAAAATACCTATAATCATGTTTTATTTTACACACACACATGTCCAGTATATACAGCTCTGTAAAAAATGAAGAGAGCACTTCAGTTTCTGAATCAGTTTCTCTGATTTTGCTATTTATAGGTTTATGTTTGAGTAAAATGTTAACATTCATTTTTACAGAAAATGAGAAATAGCTGAAAAAAAAGAAGGATGCAGAGCTTTCAGACCTCAAATAATGCAAAGAAAACAGAAAAGTGCATATTTATAAAGTTTTAAGAGTTCAGAAATTATCTTTTAATATTTGGTGGAATAACCCTGGTTTTTAATCACAGTTTTTTTTTCATGCATCTTGGCATCATGTTCTCCTCCACCAGTCTTACACACTGCTTTTGGATAACTTTATGCTGCTTTACTCCTGGTGTAAAAATTCAAGCAGTTCAGTTTGGTGGTTTGATGGTTTGTGATCATCCATCTTCCTCTTGATTATATTCCAGAGGTTTTTAATTAGTTAAATCAAAGAAACTCATCATTTTTATGTGCTCTCTTATTTTTACAGAGCTGTATATATAAATATATTTAATTTACTCTTTCTCTCTCTTACACTAATACACACGCACGCACATACACATTAGACACAATTTTATATTTTAAAGTAAATAAAAGTCAGATTATCAGTACATATATCAGTTACGTTGCTTAAATTATACATTATGCTAACATACTTCCTAATTCTAATCCTTAAAATTGTCCTAAAAGAACTTTTCGAAACGATCATCTTTTTGTGAAGGTAAGTTTCTGTACGGTTCCCCAAAGAAATTTCAGGAATTTCTTTGCAGTAAATTGTCGTTTTTATTTGCGCAGTCTTTGGGATACGCAACATTACCTCATTCTGACGGCTCTTCCATATATTTCTAATATATGTGAGACATTATCTGTTTGGATATTTGTTGAAGGTGTTTTTCTCCCCAGCGTGGCTCGTAGTTGCTGCCTGTATTCCTGTATCCTCCTCATCCTCAGCAGTGATCCCAGTGTTTAGTGAATAAGCTGCGTTTAGATGTAGGATTTTAGGTGTGTGTGCGGAGTGTGCGGAGTGTGCGGAGTGTGCGGAGTGTGCGGAGTGTGCGGAGTGTGCGGAGTGTGCGGAGTGTGCGGGCTGCACAATATAGGTTAAATGGTTGTGACATTCTGAGTAAAACTCCCATTTTAACCTTTATAAATATATTGCACTTGTAAAAACATGAAGAGGGAAATTTTATTCATACTGTAATATAAAACAAAAAGTTGTAATATTTAACATAAAATTGAACAAGTTTGCCTTTTTGAGCCATTGAATTTAGCAATATTTTAAATTAAATGAACATAAATATAGTATTCCAAGTACCATATAACCGTGTCCTTACATTAAGGTGAAGTGTCATATTTTGAGGAAAATTATAAGTATACAGATGTATCATGATTGACAACATTAGGTTTAAGGGTCAGTTGCAGCAATTTAGGTAAAATATATTTTCATAAAAATATATATTTTATTTAAATAAATGAACAAATAATGCAGTTATGAAATAAGAAATACCATTTAAGTCTTAGTTAAAAAAAAGACATTTTACCATTCCAACTTGGTTTATTGATATGAAATTAAGATTAAAATATAAGATTAATACAACAAAAAACTGTTAATATTGAGCTAAAACTAACTTTTACACACTACAATAAAAATACAAATATTTAAATACATTATTAATAATAATACAATTATTATTATACTGCTCGATTGTTGACCATCTATTGCTCATATGATTTATTAATGGTTTGTGAAGTACAATTAAAAATAAACAAAGGTATAAAAATAAGTATTTAACATACTGTTAAATACTGAAAAATATTTTTAAATATATTGTGTAGCCCTTGTGAGTGCGTGCGAGTGTGTGGGTAGCAGGGTGTGTGTGTGTGTACGGAGTGGGTGTGTGTGTGTAGTCTCTCTGAGTGTGTTTATGTGTGTGTGTGTGTGTGTGTGTGTATTCTCTCAGGTTGGAGTCAGCTGGCTGCGATGCATTGTGTGATGCTGCCGGATCTGCTGGGGCTGGATAAGTTCAGACCCCCCCTGCTGGAGATGCTCGCCCGCAGGTGGCAGGACCGCTGCCTGGAGGTGTGTAAAATACATACATATACCTGTCAACCATAACATTATAACCACCTAATTACAAGCATTTTTCTCATTAAAACTATACGGCATAGTTCACAGCATGATATTTTTGCAAAGAATGAAACGCACTGATTTTTTCCTTATAACGGAAAAATGCAAACCGCCAAAAATCAGACTGGGACTCGGCAGATCATCGTAATCTCAAAATCAAATGTCCTACGCCATATACTGTGATTCATATTATATTCCCAAATTCTGCACAACCATTTGAACATAGAGACACACACACACACACACACAGAGCAGGCTTTCTGTAGCTCTGGCACTTTTGTCGTTTGCTGAGCGAGAGAGTGATGGAGAATAAAGAAAAGCAGAGAAAAGACTCTATTAAGCGTTTTAAGCCTCCTTTTCCTCTGAGGACGTCTCCCCTGTTATACTGAGCTGCAGAGCTAAGCTTCTCACACTGAGAACAGCCTCTATCATACAGGTCCTGAGAGAGAGAGAACGAGAGAGTGAGAGAAAGAGAGAGAGCGAACAAGTGAGAGAATGAGAGAGAGAGAGAACGAGAGAACGTGAGAGAGCGAACAAGTGAGAGAGAGAGCGAGAGAGAGCGAGAGAACGAGAGAGAGAAAGAGAGAACGCGAGAGAGCGAACAAGCGAGAGAGAGAGCGAGAGAGAGAGAGCGAGAGAGAGAGAGCGAGAGAGAGAGCGAGAGAGAGAGCGAGAGAGAGCGAACGAGAGAGAGCGTTCTTTTTTTGGTATTTGTTCATTTAGGGTTTGGGTACAGACCAGCAATCAGAAAGGATTTAAAAGCCGTGTCTGGTTGTAAAAAGTTCCCCAGTTTTTTATTTTCAATTTTATGTCATTATTTTTGTATGTGAATCATCATTAATGATAATTTCATGATAACTTGTCTCTGTACTTGTTGGAAATGTCCAGCCTGGTCTTCCTATTCTTATTGCTATTAGTGGTTTTATCTTCGGGTAACGTTTCTGTACTTTAGTTCATGAAGTATTCTGTGAACAGCAGATTGTCTTCTAGATATCAGATTGTCACTCCTGCCCTCTGGAGGTGGTTGCTGATGTTAAATAGTTGTTTTACGTTTTTCTTTTACAGAACAATGTTTCCGTTTCATCAACTGCTGTGCTTTTCCTTGGTTCAATGTCAGTTATTTAGTACACCAGTGACGACTTTCTTCTTCAGGACATTCCAGATGTCTGTACTGGTTATGGTTAATATTTGTGCTCTAATGGTTCTGATGTATTTCCCATCTTTTTTCAGCTTCACAGTTCTCTGGTTTGTTACTGGTTCCTCCTCTAACTATATAAACGCTCAGTCTGCACAGATAAAACTCAAATCTGAAACTGAGCGCGATATATCAAACTCTATTGAAGGGGACTGTATATCTTAGGACACAGAATTATATATATATATATCTCAGAGGGTTTAACCTGTGGTTGGAATGTTTATGTGGTTTGTGATGATTATGCTCATTTTTGTGTTGCAGGTGAGAGAAGCAGCTCAGGCTCTTCTGTTAGCAGAGCTGCGTAGGATTGGTCAGTCGGGCAGGAAGGACACCATCGACGCTTGGGCTCCTTACCTGCCTCAGTACGTGGACGTAGTCAGCTCACGTGAGTATTTATATGTATTATGTGTGATGATAAATAATCCATACTGTATGAAACGTGATCAGCTTGCTTCACCTTTATGTCTTCGGTTCACTACTTGAAAAGTGAGATTCCCGTCACTATTCAGCACATTTCACTTTTGAGAAAGTGCAAGTTTACAGCTGACAAGCAGCAGAAAGTATAAACGGGCACACAGTCCAAAATTGCTTTAGCTTTATCTATCCAGGTGTAGTTTTAGTCCACAGTGTTCAGCTTTAGCTTTATCTATCCAGGTGTAGCTTTAGTCCACAGTGTTCAGCTTTAGCTTTATCTATCCAGGTGTAGCTTTAGTCCACAGTGTTCAGCTTTAGCTTTATCTATCCAGGTTTAGCCTTAGTCCACAGTGTTCAGCTTTAGCTTTATCTATCCAGGTGTAGTTTTAGTCCACAGTGTTCAGCTTTAGCATTATCTATCCAGGTTTAGCCTTAGTCCACAGTGTTCAGCTTTAGCATTATCTATCCAGGTGTAGTTTTAGTCCACAGTGTTCAGCTTTAGCATTATCTATCCAGGTTTAGCCTTAGTCCACAGTGTTCAGCTTTAGCTTTATCTATCCAGGTTTAGCCTTAGTCCACAGTGTTCAGCTTTAGCATTATCTATCCAGGTGTAGTTTTAGTCCACAGTGTTCAGCTTTAGCTTTATCTATCCAGGTTTAGCCTTAGTCCACAGTGTTCAGCTTTAGCTTTATCTATCCAGGTGTAGTTTTAGTCCACAGTGTTCAGCTTTAGCTTTATCTATCCAGGTTTAGCCTTAGTCCACAGTGTTCAGCTTTAGCTTTATCTATCCAGGTGTAGTTTTAGTCCACAGTGTTCAGCTTTAGCTTTATCTATCCAGGTTTAGTTTTAACCCACAAAGTCTAGATTTAGCTTTATCTATCCAGGTTTAGCCTTAACTCACAAGGTTTAGCTTTAACTTTTATCTCTGCAAGTTTACCTTTTATAAATAAAGAATTTTAATGTTAGCTTTACCTCTTCAGGTTTAATTTTTAGCTTATTAGTTTAAGATTGAGCTCTCATGTTTTATAGTGTGCTAGGCCTCACAGTTCTAGTGTTTGGACCCAGACATTGTTATTGTTTGGGAATGGAAACAGTTTAATCATGCAGAACAGAAAACTTGCATTCTATCTTTAATTCAAAACCTGATATCTTGACATTGTGTGTGTGTGTGTGTGTGTGTTGGCGGGGGGGCGGGGTAGCTGATAGTAAGGATTTGTTTGTTAGTTTTGTGAATATTGGGTGTTTAGGAGGCAGATGATGTCATTGGCTGTGGGTTGAGCAGTTCAGGATGAGGCGGTGCTGAAATCTCACTGTTCTCTGTATCTTTAATCCGTCTCTCAGTAGAGGAGAGTCTGTGTAGCCTGTGTGTCTGCACATGTTGGTGTGTTGGGAGTATCTTGTTGTACACACACACACACACACACACACACACACACAAACACATACCCAAGATGCTTAGGTAGTGCCTGTACCATAATACTGAAGTTACCATTCGGGTATTATTAACATTTCAGACTATTCATATATGGAAAGCTCACGGACAATGGATTTTTATACATTTAGATATTTAATATTTTAACTATATATCTGTTTCCATATATGCAACACTTTTCAAAAGAAGGCTGGAACATTAAAAGCATTTACCACTTTGTAATGTCGCTACTCCTTCTTGTTCCTCAGCCATGCCTTTTATTTAGCTTTAGCTCATCAGGTTTAGGTTTAACTTTAACTTTATCTATCCAATCTAGTCAGGTTTAGCTTTATGTATCCAGGTTTAGTTTTAGCTCACTATGGTTAGATTTAGCTTTAGCTCTTCAGGTTCAGGTTTAGCTTTAACCTTCCAGGTTTAACTTAAGCTCGCCATGTTGCTCAGACTCAAAGTGAGGGTGGAACCATGTTCGGATTGTGATTGGCCAGAGGTATTCTGACGTAAACCTGACCCAATTTTAGATCCATTCATTCTACATTAAGAGGAGTGTGATGTGTTGTTGTGATGATGTGAAATGCAGCAGACGTTTAATAGACAATTATTGGGAAGAATTGTTGGGATTCATGCTATGTTCCTTAGTATATTTTATATATTTACACTGATTAGTTCATGCAGTGTTATTATATTTCGTGTTTGCCTGCTCGGAATACATCATTGTATGTGGGTCTGACCCAAATCCTGTTCTGTATGTATATGTGTGTGTGTAAGTGTGTTATAGTGTGTGTGTGTGTGTGTGTGTTATAGAGTGTGTGAGTGTGTGTGTGTGTGTGTGTTAGTGTGTATGGCTGTGGCTCTCAAAGCATTAACCAATTATCTGTGTGATGGTGTGGTGAGCTGGCTGGTCTGGCACTCTTATTTACAGTCTAAACACATTAAGAACGAGAGCAGCACACCAGCGTACACACACACACACACACACACTGCGCTTTACAGCCTCGCCAGAATCCACTACGGCTCGGCGAGTGTCCGTGATGTTAGCGTTAGCCGTTATCAGTGCAGAATGATGTCATAACGTGATAAATCTGATTGATTTTGTGTTGCTGTGAGGTCAGAGTCGCTCTGAGCAAAGCAAATGTAGCTTAAATAATAACACCTCATATCACCAGTCCTCTATACACTGTATATCTACATATTAGCGAAGACATTGCAGCTGAAACAGATGTGCAAATGCACAAACACAGCTTGTCTAGTCACTATACTACAATAGAATATAATATAATATTACATGATGCAAAACATATGCACAATTTTTTTTTGTGGCCACGTAATGGCCTGAAAAATATGTGGCCCGCGGCCAAACTGAATTTTTTCTAACACATGAATATTCTCTGATCTAAATCATTATAGCTCCACTGTAGCTCTGGCTGTATGTTTAGGGTCATCGTCTTGCTGGAAGGCCCAGTCTTAAGTCTTTTACAGCCTCCAACAGCTTTTCTTCTTCCAGGATTGTTCTGTATTTATTTATCTCCATCCATCTTCCATCCATCAACTCTGACCAGCTTTACAAATCTGTACCTGCTGAAGACAGAAAAGCTTATCCCCACAGCATGATGCTGCCGCCACCATGTTTCACAGTGCAGTGAGGATTCAGGGTGTGTTAAGAGTGATGAGCAGCGTTATGAGCAGATATATGCTCCACCTACCATTCTTCACTTCTCCTTCTTCACTGTTGGGAAAGCAGGTGTTGGTTTAAGTCTTTCCCAGAAAGCCTGAAGAGCTGGCCTTGTCTGTGGGCACACACACACACACACACACACACACACATAGCACACAGTGTTCCCGCTCTCTGTAATGTATCTGAGCCAGACAGGCTGCTCTTGCCTTTGGGACGCTGGTCAGAAATAGAGAAGTGGAGGACAGGGCTGAAGTTTGAGGCTTTTATATATAAGTGTGTGTGTAGATTTGTGTAGGTGTGTGTGTGTGTGTGTGTAGGTGTGTGTGTATGTGATGAATAATACATAAAGATAAAGACGGATTCTTTAGGATGCTGCCTCTTACTTTTGACCACACTTTCAACAGTCCTGGGGTGGATTTTTACTTTCTGGATCTGGACTATCCACCTCTGTGTGTAACTCTAGGTTTAAATAGGATCTCCGGTGGATTTGGTGTTTAACTCTGAGAGACTCTAAGACTAGGTCAGTGGCTGAACTGCACTTTACAGGGCATAATTACACATGTTATAAAGTAACATATGACACTGCAGCTGTTGGTGATATGTTGATGCATGTATGAATATTCATGAGCAAGAGCCGGAATCCTATAGTTAGAAATGAGAATATTATATACAGTAATAAGACCAGTTGGTGCTTTTGGCAGTGTGGGCAGTGTGCCAAGTCCTGCTGGAAAATGAAATCAGCATCTCCATAAAAGTTGTTTTCAGCAGAGGGAAGCTGTAAGATATGAAGTGCTGTAAGATTTTGTGGGAAAACAAAACTGCACTGACTTTAGACTTGATAATAAAACACAGTGGATCAACACCAGCAGATGACAGACATGACTCTCCAAACCATCACTGATCATCAGTAAATTTTACATTTTATTTAAAACATAATCAAGGGATCAGAGTCTGGAGGAAGAGTGGAGAGACACACAGTCCAAACTGAATTTCAGAAAAATCAATTTAGAGGGAAAAAAAATGTCCACATACTTTTGGACATGCACTTTATGTGTGTGTGTGTGTGTGTGTCACACTCTGCTGGTGGAGCCTGGCTGGACGGTTGGCGGGAGACAGGCGGTGGCTCTGGGGAGCTGTTGCTATGGAAACGGTTGCTGGTCAGTGTAGTGTTACCGTGGCAGCAGTGACCTCAACGGCAGGGGTCAATGCACCGTGCACACACACACACACACACACACACACACACACACACACACACAGCCTGTCTATATGTCCAAAAGTTTGTGGACACCCCTATTGACTGCAGTCAGCTACTTGTAAGTTACAGGTCCGATTACTTACTGAATTATCTCCAAGAAAAGACAAACCTGGATCAAGATTTTGTATATAAGATTTTAAAATAAATAAAAATAAAATAAATAAAAGGATGTAATAAAATAAATACAATAAATATAATAAAGAAAAAAAAGACAAAAGATAAGAATAAATAGAATTAAATAAAAATAAATAAAAAACAAACAATTGTGCAATATATCTCTTTGCTTACAGTATTAAAATATATTGCAAAATATTAAATTTTATATATTGAACCGCTATATAGTGATAGGTATCGCCAGGTTCTTTTTATTTGATTTATTTATACTACATCTCAGCTCTCTGTAGCTCCAGCAGCACCACAGTGACCCGCGTCCAGAAGCTGCTCTAAAGCGTACGTCTGTATACATACAGTATTAAAGGTCACGTCCAGCTGCAGAATCACGCTGAGCAGCGCGTGAGAAACTGAATGAGTGACCTTTACCTTTCCTGCAGTAACGTGAGCTGATGGTACGAGTGATGGGAGGAGATCTGCAGTGTTTTACTGTTAACTCTAATGTTTACCTGAAATACAGATTTCAGATGAGAAGCACTGAAACCCGGGCTGTAGACCTAAAAATCTATAGAAATATGTGATTTATTCGTATTTATTTATGTATTTTATATATAAAGGACCTGTATCACTTTTTCACAGTTGATGTTTTCAGAGTTGATGTGGTTTGTAAGCAAAATATCAAAACAAGAACTTCAGGATTCAGAATCTATGCAAGAAAGCTAAGCTGGGAGATTGCTGGTTCAAATCCAGGTCATGCAGCTTGCCATCAACTGCCTAAAGAAGATCATTTATTAAAATAACTCCCACAGCTGCATCTAAAAAGGAAAGCTACTCAAAACTCAGTATAGATAACAATACTTATCTGATACACACACAGACAGTACTAGTCTAGCACCTCACCTTTAATATAATAATAAACACACAGACAGTACTAGTCTAGCACCTCTCCTTTTAATATACACTGCTGTATTTTCCTGTTTAAATGTACATCTTCTTAAATTCTCTTATTAATATACTTTTTTAGATTTTAACATTTTTTAGCTTATCGAAGTCAAACCAAAACACACAATTTTATTGTTTCGCTTTTATGGTTGCTTGTCTGAGCCCCCCTAAAAAGGGTATTGACTCCACTGCAGGTCAGGAAACTATTTTATTAAGTTGCAGAAATTAAAGAAATAAAAATGGAATACATGTTTTAATGGTAAGTTAAATATGCCTTATTTTATGTGTAGGAATGAAAAAAATGGGCATGATGGGGGGAGGAGTTTAAGAAACACTGGTCTAGTCCCTACTGCTAATAATATAGTACTTTTCCAGTGGCTTGCTGTGTGATTGCTGTGGTACGCTTGGTGTTTTAGGTAGTTAACAGATGAAAACGATCATGAAAGGCAAGCTAAATGTCCATTAAAAAGCTTTTGTCCTCTGAATTGTATGGAATCTGTACGGTGCTTTTCCAGCTGAGTGTTTTGTTCAGTGCCGGCTCTGTGTGGATGTTTATTTTCCCTGCGCTGTAGTTCAGCACAGATTCACACTGCCTCAGAGGTGATGTGATAGAGGAGAGAAAACAGCAGAGAAGAGATTTGATGAAGGGACCAGAGAGAGAGAGAGAGAGAGAGATGGAGGGGATTGATGGAGGTAGCTGTAGAGAGGGAGGTTAACCTTGAGTTCGTCCCTGCAGCTCTTAACCCCTCTGCTCCCATTTAAATTGACTGTAGAGGCTGTTTCCCCACAAACACACCAAAACACACTCAACACTCTCCCGTTCTAGACCTGGTTTAGGACCTTTGAACACAAACTGCAATAAAATAAAATGAATTTTCTTAAATTTTACCAAATTAAAAACCTCTGGAATATAATCAAGAGGAAGATGGATGATCACAAACCATCAAACCACCAAACTGAACTGCTTGTATTTTTACACCAGGAGTAAAGCAGCATAAAGTTATCCAAAAGCAGTGTGTAAGACTGGTGGAGGAGAACATGATGCCAAGATGCATGAAAATAAACTGTGATTAAAAACCATCATGGTTATTCCACCAAATATTGATTTCTGAACTCTTAAAACTTTATGAATACGAACTTTGCATTTGCGTTTTTTTGCATTATTTGAGGTCTGAAAGCTCTGCATCTATTTTTTTTTTTTTGTTATTTCAGCCATTTCTCTGAAATGTAATGCAAAGAAATGCTAAATGAGAATATTTTTATTTGTAATTTGGGAGAAATGTTGTCTGTAGTTTATAGAATAAAACAACAATATTCATTTTACTCAAA
>NC_064424.1:47307500-47315000 GCF_023375975.1 Astyanax mexicanus
CAAACAACCTCACGGGTCAGATTTTTTTTATATGCTTGCGGGCCAGAGTGCTAGCTCTTTCCCCGTTCAGAAGTAAGTATTATCAGTCTGTCGCCTGCTGCTAAGCCCGGCTAGCACTGCTGGAGCAGCATTAGCATAACCCGCTAACTGCGCTAGCCCTTTCGCTGTTCAGAGGTGAGCATATCAGAGTGTAGCCTGTGCGTTTACTGTGTTAAAACAAACTACTTAGGAGAAAATGTAATCGTGAGTTGAAACAAACTGTGCATAGAGTGCATCGTTACACACCTATTAAATAAATTATATTGAATACAGAAACAAATCTATCGTTCTGAAAAAATTAGGTTCTCCTGTTCTGTACATGTTATGAGGTAGATGTGTGTCAGGAGCTTCTCTCTATCATGTGTGTGTGTGTGTGTGTGTGTGTGTGTGTGTGTGTGTGTGTGTGTAATAGAGACAGTGGGTTATTAATAATGAATGTGTGTACGGCTTTCTCATAAGTCCTCTGTGCTCCCAGCACAACACTGGGTCAAGTGGGAGCTGTTCTGTGTGCTATCACACACACACACACTCTCACACACACACACACACACACACACACACACTCACACTCTCACACACACACACACACTGCTGCTGTGGGCTCTTTCTCCAGGCTGTGTGTCTTTTAGCGGAGAACTTTGAGAACCTCGGTGTTCGGCTCTTTAACCAGAACGTTCTGAACAGAATCCAGGAGGAACGTTATCCCTCCTCTCCTCTCCTCTCCTCTCCTCTCCTCTCCTCTCCTCTCCTCTCCTCTCCTCTCCTCTCCTCTCCTCTCCTCTCCTCTCCTCTCCTCTCCTGAGGTCACTGTGTTTAGCCACCTCCTGGGCCCCCCACCTCAGAAAAAGGGAGGAATAGAGAGCAGAGAACGAGGGATGGATGGATGGATGGATGGATGGATGAATGGTCAGATGATTAAAACAGGCCCGGGGCGATTCTCTTGTGAGAATATGGCGGCCTCAGTGGGTGTGTTCCTGCAGTCTCACTCCGCCCTTCTTTCCCCCTAAAACTCCCCCCGGGGGGGTGGTGGTGACGGACGGAGGAGACCCCGAACTGCTTTCAGCTCCACCCGCCCTCCATCTGAACACTTCTGATAAACACTCACTCCTCCTAAAGACCTGAAAAACGAGGGATGATCTGAGACATGAGGAAAGAACTCACAGCTCTCTCACCACCAGCTCATCCTAGAACCCGACACTGTACCTTTAAAACACGGGGGAACGCTGAGGGGGGGGATACGTCTTCAGTATCTTCAATTATAAAAATACCACTTTCTGTTTGACTTTAGTAGCACTACTGAGGTATATTTATGATTGGAATAGCACTACTGAGGTAAATTTACTGGATGTTGTTGGTGTGTCTGTAGAGTTTGTGTTCAATTCATATGTTTAAATTGTAGTTTTTAGATTGTAGAATTGCTTTTCCTTTAAACAGAAGATAAAATACATTTAGGCTATTTAATGGAAAATTAACTAAACCTGTGAAACTGTGCTGTTTGGAGTGGGTTATCTCAATGCTAACTTCTGTTTCTCTGAGGTGGATTACTCACTGATAGTTGATTACAGCTGATTTAGAGCTTAGATTGGGCCCCAAATATCCAGCCTTAAAGCGCCAAAACTGAGCTTTTTAAAAACATTTTGGGCTGTTTGAATGTGAGAAATCTGTTTAGAATGATGTTAATTAAAGTGATGGGCCCGAGTTCGGTTCGGGCATCAGGTCGAGTCTGGTTTTGCAGAGAATCTAAGCTCTAGTTTGGAGGGGTTAATCACGATGCTAACTTTTCTGTTTCTCTGAGCTGGATTACTCGCTGATAGTTGACTACAGCCATTTAAGGGAATTGAGCTGATAGGATATGCTATGTGTGTAATTTTGGTAGTTTACTCTGATTCTGTGGAGCCCAAAAAGCCCACAGTCAGACCTCAGGTTATGTGAATTATGGATCAGCCTGATTGTATGATAACAGATCTAGCTAATTTAGTTAATATCAGGACTGATATCTGATGTTATCATCAGATCAGTACATCCCTTGTTTAAAATATCACCTGACTCTCTTTTCTTTATTATAAGCAATAAAAAAAATATATATATATATTATTGTATCTGTATTAACTACATATATCTGTGTGCATTTGTTTGTGTATTTAGGTGTTAAAGCATGCTGTACTGCGTGGGGGGGTTATTATGGGATGTATTTAAAGCGACGCCCTGCGGTGGGGCTGCGAGGTGGATTTCCGCTGGTGTGTTTTGGGGATTGGTGTAGCTGTGATGTGACTGCGTTCTCTTCTCCCGTGTGGATAGAGGGATGAGCGAGAGCGAGAGAGAGGGATGAGGGGGAGACAGAGATGAGGGAGAGAGGCGGAGGGATAAAGGGGGTTGGGAGGGGGGGGTGGTTAACAAGGCCGCTTGCAGGCAGTGTGTCATGGTTGACATGGGCGTTTGACCTTGCTGCAGGCTCTGCTCTGTTCACCACCGCTCTCAACTACCAGCCCTGCTGTGTGTGTGTGAGTTTCTGTGTGTGTGTGTGTGAGTTTTTGTGCGTTGTGTGTGTGTTTGTGTGTTTTGCATGTGTTTGTGTGTGTGTGTTTTTTTAGTATATGTTTGTTTGTTTGTGTGTGTGTTTTTTGTGTTTTGTCTGTGTGTTTGTGAGTGTGTGTGTGTTTGTGTTTGTGCGTTCCAGTCCCATCAAGTAACTCTGATTAATTAATAAAAATGAATGCTGTAGTTTTTATAGCACTGTACATACACACATATATACATAAGCCAAACTAGTCTTACACATTCTACAGATATGACTGGCGGATACTCTGGAGCTCAGTACAGCACTGTTAACAGGTTAAGAGTCTTCATAGAGGTTCAGCAGTGATTTTACAAACAGCTTTGTGTGATCTGATCAGCCCTCACAGATCTGCCACCTCATCTTAATATGATCAGCTCACAGGATCAGATAAATTAGACATATTGACCGATTTTCAACCAAAATAAGCGATTGACAAATCGCTGATCCTCAAAGCTGATCAGATCAAGTTTAGCCCATAATCAATATTTACTGTAGCTGATTGGCTTTTCCATCTCTAGCTCCCCCTGCTGTTTATAGTGTAGCGTAGCATGCTGACCCCTGTCCTCCATCACCTACAGAGAACACGTGATCATCACACGCTGACCCCAGAGTGATGGAGGAAGGTGCTGTGGTCCGATGGGTTTTTTTTTTTTTTTTAAGGAGAGGTGTGTGTGTGTCAGTGTGTGTGTGTGTGTGTTGGGTGGGGGGTTCTCTTTAAATATGTCAGTGGTCAATAGAGGGGTTAATTGAAACATAAAGGAGCTTGTTCACAGGGACACGGGGATACATCAATTCACACACACACACACACACACTCACTCTCACACTCACTTCATCAGGTATAATTGGAAGGACGTTGTCGATAAGGCTGCAGAAAAACAGCTCACACACTCGGGAAGGAGAGATTTGGGGGTAAATGGGATCTCAGTGTGTCTGAGAGCTTTTAGTGATTTAGTGTATCTGCATTAATTACTGTATAACTAATATTGCACAGGGGGAAATATATACCATGGTATTTAACATACACTATATGGCAGAAGTATTGGGACACCTGATCATTCATTGTAGCAAAAATTGATACAAAAAAGGCGGCAACTGAAAGGTCTAAAACAAATCTGTTCTTATTTTTGATACTTTGCGTGAAAAACACACGTGCAGAGAGAGTTAAGTGCTCTAAAGTCTGAGTCTACTTAGACAGATTTATCTACACTTTTCCATTAAACTGTCGAAACACTGCTGCTGGGCTAAAGTCTCTCAGGTTCTCTCTCTCTCTCTCTAAATGACTAACATTACATTAGATCTTTTAAATCTTGTGATGTTAAGTTGTGAGGTGGGCGGGGCCTTCATGAGCATTATTGAATTTGGACTGCCCAAGGTCAGGAATTCTACAATTATGAAAAACCTGGAAAAGTCATAGCAATTTCAGGCCAATTTATAGATATAAGTACCCAGGAAGTAAAAAAAAAAATCATGTGCCGTGTTTCTATTTATTGACTGAGAAAATCTTTGTGTTGGTTTTAAAAAATTTATTTAATATTTGGGTAAATCAATCACATCACGTCACATTAGCTATCTGACTGCATTATACAATTTACACAGTAAGAGAAAAATGCTGATTTAATGCTGCCTGGCTTCATTCAGACAAAATAAAAGGCAGAGACACAACAATCCAAAATTTAAAATATCGGCACTGATGTTTTAAAGATTGTTTGGTCATAAAGATCTGCTGCAAAGGCGTGAAAAGTAATGGAAATGTATAGTTTAAAAAGGCTGCCCTTTCTCGGAGCATGGTAAATAGTGAATTCTAAAGCAGAAATAAACCTGCGAGCTTCCTATTTTTTTTTTTAACTTTTACTAAATTATTAGTATTAATACTGATTAACACCAGTAATAAGTCCTTTAAATCCTGTTTCAAAAGAAGAGCTAAACATGGATCTAATTTAAACCTTGAATGGAACTTTACATATAATATTTATATATAATATTTACACAAAGTGATTCTCTTTACCTGGCAGTGGTTTTATTATTACGGCTGACTGGCGTCTACATTAGCCACTGATGATCAGTAAATGAAGCTTCTTGTTTTTTTTCTGTTGAGACTTTTATTGTCTCGTGCCAATCAGCTCAATCTCCTGGAGTTTAGAGACGGGCTCTCGCGCTCCCTCCTCTCGCGCAGGGGGTGAATGAGGGGGTCTTCATTAATTAGCGGTGAGCCCAGATTAGCTGCTCCTCACCTTTAAGCAGCATTGATTAATTTGCTGGCCCCTAATGAAAAGCTTATTTTAATTGCTAATTCCAGGATAAGGGCTAAATGAGGCTGTGGAGTAAAAATGAGCGTAATCGTGCCGGGTTACAGGCTAATAAAACGCCCAATAATGCAAAACACCAATAAGGGCTGATGAGACGGCTAACGGCTAACGAGGCGGCGGGAGGCGAGGAAGAATTAGAGGCATTAAGAACAGAGGAGGGACAGGTTAGTCCTCTCTGACGCCGTCGCGCTCGCTCAGACTCAACTTGATGAGCAGCGACTGGAGAAAGCATGGAGAGAAAGCGTCTCGAGAAAGCGTCTCGAGAAAGTGACGCAGCCATAGGTCTAGTGCATTTGTGTGAAACGCGAGAGCTTGAAAGGTCTTAGTGTCTGAAAATAAATAGCTCAAAAGCATACTGTGACCAAAAACTACATTTCCCACAATGCAAGTTACCTGCAAAGTTACAGCTCACCACCACTACGTTTTGATCAAAGTTAAAATTATAAGTCGTGTTTGATGTTATTTTTTTATTCACTTTTTTGATACTATTTATATTTAATAGATATATATATTTTATAGAGATATTTAACATTAAGGAGTAGTTACATTTGTTATTTTATATTACATTTGGTTACATTTTATTACATTTTTTAAGTTACATCTGGCCCTTTAAGGATAGCCATTATGCCGATGTGGCCCTTGGTGAAAATGAGTTCGACACCCCTGGTCAAGTGCCTCTGGTGGCTGGTTGCAGAATGAGGCAGCGAAGCTCCGCCCATTACCATATGTTTCAGTTACTAAACAAAAACATCAGGGCTCTGAGTGGTCCAGCAATCTAAAGCACTGCCACTATGATCAAGAGATCGCTGGTGCGAATCCCGGTCATACAGCTTGCCATCAGCTGCCGGAGCCCTGAGAAAGGACAGTTGGTCTTGCTCTCTCTCAGGGTGGGTACAGTATAGTAGATGGCGCTCTTTCCCATCACTCCTAGGGTGATGTGGATCATCAAAAGGTGTTTGATTTGCCTGTGCTAATTTTGTTGTATTTTTAGGTCATTTTTAAAACTATATTCTCAAAGTCAAAGTCAAAGTGGTTTTTATTGTCATTTCAGCTATATACAGAGTACACAGTGAAACGAAACAACGTTCCTCCAAGGACCATGGTGCACATAAACACAGTGTAGACAGAACAATAGTGCAACTGTACAAAAGTGCAGACAGACAATACAACACCATACAGACAAAGAATAATAAATAACAAGACAGTGTGCAAAAAAGACCAGTGAGGTAGTAATTACTCTATTACACAGTGTGCAATAGAGTCCAGTGAGGTAGTAGGGTTTTTAGTGCTTTCCATTTTCTGGGGTAAGTGGGGTAAGAGTGTGTGTGCATGTACAGAAAAACCATCAGTTCAGTCTCTGCAGTTGAGGAGTCTGATGGCTTGGGGGTAGAAGCTGTTGCAGAATCTGGTCGTGCTGGACCGGATGCTGCGGTACCTTCTTCCCGAAGGCAGGAGGGAGAACAGTTTGTGTGAGGGATGGGTGGGGTCATTCACAATGCTGGTTGCTTTGCGGATGCTGCGGGTGGTGTAAATGTCCGTGATGGAGGGGAGAGAGACGCCAATGATCCTCTCAGCTGTCCTCACAATACGCTGGAGGGTCTTGCGGTCAGAGACGGTGCAGGTCCCAAACCAGGCAGTGATGCAGCTGCTCAAGATGCTCTCAATGGTCCCTCTATAGAAGAGTGTGAGGATGGGTGGAGGGAGACGGGCCTTTCTCAGCTTTCTCAGCTGCTGGGCTTTCTTGGCTGTAGAGCTGGTGTTCAGGGTCCAGGTGAGGTTATCTGCTAAGTGGACACCAAGGAACTTGGTGCTCTTAACAATCTCCACAGAGGACCCGTCGATGTTGAGTGGAGAGTGGGTGTGTTGTGCTCTCCTGAAGTCAACAACCATTTCCTTTGTCTTGTCCACATTCAGGTGAAGGTTGTTGACTGTACACCAGTCTGTCAGCCGCTGCACCTCCTCTCTGTATGCTGACTCGTCGCCTTTGGTGATGAGACCCAGCACGGTTGTATCATCGGCGAACTTGATAAACTTGATAAACTTGATAAAGCTAATAAAATTCTGATTTATTTATTGCAGTGTTTAAGATCTTATGTTTGTGGACTTTGTCGCTTTTGTCTCAGTAGTAAACAGAATAAACAGAGTTCTGGTACTGTAATATGATAGAAAAGTAAATTGTTTGGTAATAAAATACATGAACTGCATTTTTACACTTACTGACGAAACTCTGAAAATATTGGGTAAAAATCCACTGTGTGCTTTAAACTCATTGAAGGCGGTCTGAGACACTCTTGGTCTGGGAGAAAGGGGCGGGTCTACTGAAGGATTAGGCCAGAATGACTCTGCAAGCTTGACAAATTGGTCAAAAGCTTTGTTTAATGTGCCTAATTTCTATAGAATTAATGCAAATGCAGCTACAGTCTCCGTGTTTTTGATCAAATTAAACATAATTTCTACGTGTTGTATTGACCCTGGTGTGTGTATGTGTGTGTGTGTGTGTTTTACAGCTGGAACGGCACCAGAAACGGCCCAGCCGACCCCTCCACCTCCTGAAGCTCCACCTGCAGAACCCAAAGTTCCAGAAGAGGAGATGGA
>NC_064424.1:47620000-47702500 GCF_023375975.1 Astyanax mexicanus
GTCTGTGAGAATTTTCAGGTGTTACTGTGATGTGGGAAGTGGAATTCACTTTTACTACACTGCTGTAAAGACAAATCATGCACTAAGTGCCCCCCCGTCATAAGCCCTATCTGTACGGGATACGGGGTATCTGTGTAAAATATTTCACACTTCTACTCTTTAGTGATAAAACTGCATCCGGCTGCAATTGAATAAACAGGAGGATCAGTGAGTTTTTAGGCTTTTTCTCGGTCACATGACATCATCAGTAGTGTTCAGTAGCTCCTCCATTTCCACTCACTGTTGTGTTTTTAACGTGGATCTCCGTGGAAACCGTGGAGTGCCCAAAGTGTAATTACGGTGCGCGGCAGTGGACAAATATCTATTTTATTAAAGGAGAGGAGGCCTACATTCTCACTCCCTCACTCTCCCTCACTCTCCCTCACTCTCTCTCACACCCTCACTTATTCACTCCCTCTCTCACTCTCTCACACCCTCACTTCCTCCCTCTCTCCATCTCTCTCACTCTCACACCCTCACTCATTCACTTTACAGTGTAAAGAATGTGTTTTAGGATCTGATCAGCAGTCGGCTGCACCCTGTTGTAAAAAACACGCTGTTGTCGGAGGGCTGGGAGCTGAACCGTGGATGAGGAGCCCGAGTGCCCCCCGGCTGCCCCCCGGCTGCCCGCTGGCCGGCTGCACCTGTGAGCAGCGTGAGGCTTTGTTGGCGGCCCTGGCACACGTGCTCCAGCCAAAGCCGCATGTGCTGAATAGGCTCTTTCAGCACCGCTGCTCACGCTAATCCTGAGCCGCGTGGTTACAGGGTGACTCATGTGCCCGTCCACCGTCTCAACCCAACACACAACACGTCCACCAGCGTGCACATATGCAAATACAGCCGTGCGAGTACCTGCACGCACATGCCCAGTGCACACTGATCCAGCAGGTGCTTGTTTACAGACTGATCTACAGAAGAATTTGAAACTGTGTGGTTTTTACGCCCGAGTTTCCCTGTCTCTCTTTATTAATGCAGAAATCTGCAACTGTGGTCAAACGTGTTCAGTTATGAGGGCAGATGTAAAACTTACACTTATATTGATTATTTTTAGGGAAGAAAGATATCTGATTATGTCTGATTACAGATTATATGTATAGTTTTTTAGAATCGAAAAATTTAGATCCAGTAGTTGCATCAACTGATATGGTTCGAGTTTGTCCATTATTGCCCTGAGATAAACAGCAGAATCTTCTGTATATGTGTTTTTGTACTGAGTAGAGGCTTCTGTGTGTAGACTGGTGTTTAGTGCTAAACTGATTGTTGACTTTCTGGAAGTTTATCCCATCTGCACTCAGGATCTTTGCAGCTCATCCAGTGAGACCTTTTGGTTTCTTGGTAACCTCTCTCACCAAGACCCTTCTCCCTCGATAACTGAGTTATAAATTGAGAATTTCAAATGATTTCTGTGTTTAGTTAACGACGCCTGCTTACCCCTCTGCCCCGTGTTCACAGTGACTGTAGTATCAGGTGTGTATCTGTACCTGCTGTGACGGTGCTGCTGCTTTTTTCAGCTCTTCAGTCTGCAGCTCTGTGGACAGCAGGCTACATCCTGTTCCTCACGTATTCAGCCTGTCTCTGTGCTTTAAGCTCTCAGGCTGGAACATTCTGTCTGCCTCAGTCTAGATGTTCATTTGGGTGTTTTAAAGATGAGGAACAGAACAGGAGTTCTCACAGACTGCAGACTGCAGTAATGGTTTCAATTTAAAACTAAACGCCAACTATCTGCATTCTGATTAAAATTTTAACTCATATCAGAACTAACCTCTCTACTTACTGACATACCCAGCGTCCATCCCCATGTCCTGCCATCTCAACGTCCACCCGTCTCCTACCATCCCAGCCTCCACTCCAAAGTCCAATCTCAACATTAATCCCAATGTTCTACCATTTCAGCATCCGTCCCCATATTCTACAACCCAGTGTCCATCCACATCCCCGTGTCCTACAATCCCAGCCCCATCCCCATGCTTAACAATCCAAGCGTCCATCCCCATGTCCTACCATCCCAACATCCATCACCGTGTTTAACCATCCAAGCATTTATCCCCATTTCCATGTCCTAAAATCCTAACATCCATCCCTATCTTGAACCATCCCAGCATCCATCCCCATCTTCATGTCCTACCATCCCAGCCTCCATTCCAAAGTCCTGTATCTCAACATTAATCCCCATTTCCTAACATCCTACACATCAACCTTGCTTTAGACTTTGCCTGTAAGTTTTAGGTGTGAAAACTCTGCTGTGACGAGTATTTGATTCCATTCAGCTAAATGATGCTTCACTGAGATCATGTAGTGATGTTAGATGATGAGATCTGCCAGCCCTTCCACCAGATCATCCTTAAATTACTCCATAGCTCAAAACCTAAGGGGTTTATACCCCTCTGTCACAGGGTTTCTCAGTCATGGTCCTGGTGGGACCTCCAGTTCACAATATAACCCTTTTAATCGGCACAGTCTTTTATCTACCATTTATCTCAGGGTAAATGAGGTTATAGCCAGAAACTGGTGTGAAACACACACACACACACACTTTCTAATCTGCTGTGTGTGCGGGAGGCAGTGTTTGACCTTAGCTAACCCTGTGATCAGGCAGCCCCGCCCCGCAGCACCCTGCCCCCCCCCGTGAACCTGCTCGCACTGCACCATAAAGATGCTCCGTCATCTCCTTACATAATCCGTCTCAGTCTCAGCCCTGCTGCTGCTGCTGCTGCTGCTGCTCCTCAGATCCGGAGCGGGGCTCTCGGCTCACAGGCGGCGCTGTGTCTCCATCTGACTGAGATTAACTGAGGGTGGAGGTGGAGGACGGGGACAGATGTGGACAGATGGTTTGGTGTCAGCAGAAAATGTTGGACGTGATTGTAGAGTCAGTACACTCTTACACTGTGTGAAATTAGCAGAATTACATTAATACTGACTGAAAGTCATACCTAGTAACAATTAATAAAAACAAATTGTACATGTCTTTTATTTTTCATGTTACATAAAGAGTCTATCTGACAGGTGGGAGGAGTCTGTCTGATATGTAGGGGGGGCATATAGGGGGGGGGCTGAGTTGGAAATAGAGTTGAGTTATAAGGTTGGAGTCAATTGTTTGAGGTTTGATGGAGTTGAATAGTGAGGAAGGGAGGAGTTCAGTATTTAGTCGAGTTGTGAGGAAGGAAGCTATGGGGTAGAATGAGTTGAGTTGTGAGGTTGGATAAGTTGAGTTATGAAGTAGGATGGAGTTGATTATATAGGTAGGATTGAGTCGAGTTGTAAGGAAGGAGTCGTGGATTTATGGGATAGAATGAGTTGAGTTGGGAGGTTGGATAAATTGAGTTATGAAGTAGGATGGAGTTGATTATAAGGGTAGGATTGAGTTAAGTTGAGTTGGGAGGAGGGTGGAGAAGTGGCCATACTGTGAAGTGGGAGGAGTTGGGGCTGGGGTGTGGAAGGAGTTGGGCCGAGTGTGGGAGGAGTTAATCTGGGGTGTGGGAGGAGCTGGGCTGTGCTGTGGGAGGGATAAAGTTGTAAAAGGCTGGACAAAAACAAACAAACACGCCCACTTTTGCTGTTATGCTAATTGTAGCATATTTGTTTGCATTCAGTGTCAGACTCGGAGACAGTAACTGTGTTTTGGGAAATAGTAAGAGAGTGTGTGAGAGTGTGTGAGAGTGTGTGAGAGTGTGTGAGAGTGTGTGAGAGTGTGTGAGAGTGTGTGAGAGTGTGTGAGAGTGTGTGAGAGTGTGTGAGAGTGTGTGAGAGTGTGTGAGAGTCCCATCCTCCTGCAACATCCTGGAAGGAGTTTCTGCAGGCGTGTGAATGCTGGACAGGAAGGGGCGGAGTCGGAGGGAGGCATTCTTTAGCTGTGTAGTCAGTAACCGGCAGCTCTCTGACGTCACCTCAGAGACGCTCCACAGCTTCAGTAGCGTTATCCTGAGATAACCTAATATGATGTCGGCTTTACTGGAGTATAGATCATATTTATTCAGCTACATGTTGACAAATTTACTATTTAGTCAACAATGAATGTTGGTCTGCTTTGTAATGGTGCTCTATTTCGCCACCAAGAGGTGGGTCACGTGATTTAAAGCAATAAAACTTGTCTATTAAATACAATACTTACTACAAAAACACACATTAATATGGTGCAGAGACTGTATTGATGGGAAATATGAAAAAACAAGTGGTAGATTTTGTTGCTAGGAGAATATAATTGAACGATAAAAGCCTTTTTTATTTTTAATTTGTTTAATGATATAAAACACTCCTGTTTTGGTTTATTCTGCATTAGTTTAAGTGGATCTTCTGCCTCCATCTACTCAAGGTCAGGCTCTCAGGTGGAGCACAGATTTCCTGTAGATTGTCTCTTGGGCAGGTACCCAGAACCCGTCACCTGCTGCAGGAGGAGCAGTGTGGAGGTCACGGGCTGGGCTGCAGGCCAGCATCAGGAAGCTCTATTTTCTGCATGTCGACTTTCTGCTCATCACACCTGCTTATGAGGAGAGGCGTTTACTAGAGCTTCTTTAAAATACATCAGCCTTGCTTCAGATCCAGGTTATGTACCCTGAATTAGGCCTGTTAGTATGATTATCATTATTATGCTGTCGACATATTGTAAAGTGAAGAGAGATGTTTTTTTTTTATCATTTTTGGAGATATTAGTATTTGCCATTTATGTTTTTTAGCATGTAGAGCCAATTAATTTATTTCTTTATGTTTTTGAGGTATTTAAAAACATTGCTGTATTTTTGTAGAGATGCACCAGAATGCAACATTAAACCAGGTTGAATTCTAATGACCTTTTTCATGGATTTTTGTTAAATTTGACACTTTTTTAAGTACTGTGTAAATGAAATGGCTTAAATGCACTGCCTGGACAAAAAAATAAAATACACACTATAATATTTGGTTGGAGCACCTTTAGCTTTGATTATGGCTCACATTCACTGTGGCTTCGTTAGCGTTAACATTAGGGTTAATTAACTTGCTGCAGCTGAAACATATTAATCACCCATGTGATAATTATTATCCAATGGGAGGCTCTCATCTATTTGCTAAGTTAAATCCAGGTGGTGACTTTTTTTTTTTGTCGTCCAGGCAGGATATAGTCTTGTAACTTCTAAGCAACTGAAGTCCCTCCTCCTATTGGCTGATAAATGTGGCTTTACATAATAATAATAATAATAATAATAATAATAATAATAATAATAATAATAATAATAAATATATACATAATTATAGATACATTATGTAGTATATCGTAGTGTGTGAGTGTGAGTGTGAGTGTGTGTGTTGTAGAAGTCTAAATGTCACATGACACGGGTGGTTCAGTAACGCTTGGCGAGGGCATGCTTGTCACACAGATGTGCTCATAGATAGCAATCTCTAACACACACACTACTCTAACACACACACACACACACACACACACTTTCTCTCACTCATGTCTGCTTCCTCTGTGTCTCACTGTAACGTTCTGTCTTTCAGGCGCTGTCAAATGAGGTACAGGACATTCTGAGGGTGAGTACAACACACTCATTTAGCTCACACACTTCCCTCTATATACAACTATCAAGCATAACATTATGACCACTTCCTTGTTTGTACACTCATTATTTATATTTTTAGCTCATATAATCATATAATGCACTTTATAATTCTGTTATAATTACAGACTGTAGTTCTGCATCTGTTTCTCTGTATACTTTATTATTATTAGCACTGCAGTGATTAGCATTGTTAAGCATGGTGGTGGTATGTGAGGTGTTAGTGTGTGTTGAGCTGGTACAGTGGGTGGATAAGATACAGCAGCAGTGCTGCTGGAGTTTTAAAACACCTCCCTGTACTGATAAAGGACTAGAGGATGATGAAAACTGTGAACTGTGTTTCCGCTGTAGGTAGGACTGTGTAATAGTGTGGAGGACAGTGAGAGATTAAACACAGTGTTTAAAAACTCCAGCAGCACTGCTGCATCTGATCCAAAAAAAGTACAGTACTGTTGTTTTACTTTCAGTACTTCAGAACTACACTTTTAAAATAAACTACTCACAGTACTTAGGTACAAAAAGTCTGGGTCTCTTGATTTGATCTCTCGACCAAATTGAAAACCTCTGGAATATAATCAAGAGGAAGATGATAGATAGAGAGATAAATATTTTATTTATCCCGAAGGAAATTTAGGCATCCAGCAGCAACAACAAAATATAATAAGAAACAAATTAAACATTAATTAAAACACAGAAGAATAGAAATATATAAGACTATTTAAAAAAATTATCACAAGCCATCGATTCAGAACTCTTCAGAACTCTGATTCAGAAGCTGTTTGGAGATCAGCTCGCCCTCTACTCGTCTCACACACTAACAGTAATGGTGAGCAGGGTGTGTAAACTTTTGCACGGTCCTTTATCTCTGTCCCTCACAGGCTGTGTCTCGTATTCTCTCACACAGGAAATGGCCTCATGGCCTCCTCTGCTTACAGCCATTCACACGCCGAGCACCGCCGAGCCATCCAAGTTCTCCTTCCCCAGCAACGTGAGACACACACACACACACACTCACACACACACACTCACACACACACACACTCACACACACACTCACACTCACACACACACACACTTATTTTATTAGTATACAGGACCAGTCAAAAGTTTGGATGCACCGCTTCTCTCTTATTCAGTGTATTTCTTCCTTTTTTATATTTTTTTTACATCGTAAATGTAATATTAAGACTATATTAAAGCTTTACATTAATTATTCATTAATAGTAAACCAGAATCTGTTTTTTTTTACTTTAGATTATTCTAAATAAGTATCAGTGAGTGTCAGAGATAAGCATCTTAGAGGACAGATCACCATCTCAGTTCATCAGGTTTAGATCAGGGGATTAATGTGGAGAAGTTACACTTTTTCACTCTTTATTACAGAATTACATATGTGTCCCTTATTCGCTTTCATCTCTTTAATATTAATCTATAATGGAGAAAATACATTAAATAAGGAAATAAAGCAAAAAACATGGAATGAGAAGAGAGCAGGTCCGAACCTCTGACTGGTGCTGTTCAACTGCCCATAGAAAATATTTATTCATGTTTTCATTCAGAATCACTAATCACTGTTCTACATTCTGATGCACTCAGTGGTGATAAAAGTGTAGGTGTGTAGAGACAAGTGTAAAAAGTGAAAGTGACTGATGTTTACACACTATTGCAGGAAACTAATCATAAATTTCTCCTGTCGTTTCTGTAACAGGATCTCCCCATTCACCCAGGATACCAGCAGCCTCAAAGTAAGTGTGTGTGTTTGTGTGTGTGTGTGTTTGTTTGTGTGTGTGTGTGTGTGTGTAGTGTGTATAGTGTCTAGTGTGTTTATAGAGTGTTTTATAGTGTGTGTGCTATTATTATTTATATTAATAAAATAACCTTTTATATAGCCTAGATTGATCTGTATAATCAGGTTATGGTTTTGATGGGGAATGTAAAAATCTCACACAAGTACATTGTCACACACACACACACACACACACACACACACACCCGAGTCTATTTTAGTCACAACTGTCAGAGACTTGCAGCTAGTTATACACACATTTAGAGTTGAAGACACTCTGGTGCAAGACCACCAGACATTTAGACTCTCTCTCACACACACACACACACACACACACACACACACACACACACACACACACACACAGTTTTTAATATACATGTTAGTAGTGCAGTAGTAGGGTAGTAGTGGCCCAGACAAGTTGTTTTTTTTTCTTTTTTCTCCTCTCATCAATAACTTTATTACTGCACTTCTTCACCTGTCAGACTAAAGCCCAGTTTATACCTCTGTGTTGTAGCCTGTGCTGTAGTGCGCTACGCAACGGAGCGCGTTTATACTTCTGCGTGCGCTTATCAGCAGCTCTGCGCCGCTCTGCTGTTAAGCTGAGCTAAAGGCTAAAGCTGTTGCCATGTGGGTCAGCCAGACGTTTTTACTATATTACAATTTTTTTTTTTTTTTTTTTTTTTTTTTTTTTTTTTTTACTTTTTTTAATCTGCAATATACCTTTTTTTTATTTTTTTTATTTTTTTTTTTTTATACTAAAACTGCGTGCATCAGTGTGTGTATGTGTGTGTGTGTGTACATGTGTGTGTGTGTGTGTGTGTGTGTGTGTTTGTGTGTGTGTGTACTGATTGTTTCTCTCTTTCTCCTTAGAACACCATGAATCTACCCCCAAAGCTCCCCTGTCTCCCTGCAAGCCAGCCCCAGTGTGAGTATGATTAACCTGTCTGTCTGTCTCTTTCTTTCTCTCTCTCTCTCTCTCATTCTCAGATTAGATCAAACCACCAACGGTGTCTCTACACTTCTGTATAAAGATATAGAACAGGAAATGACATTTCAGTTAAACACACACACACACACACACACACGCTGCGAGGCAGATGAAAGGAAGCTGGTGTCTATGGTGGCACACAGATCTCACCATAGAGCAGGCCCTGTGGTTTAGAGTCAGGAGGTGAGAGGGGAGATTCACAGGACTGTAAATATATACGGCTTAAAATACAAAACATTGAGTTGTTTTATACTGTATTTAAAGTTTGCAACATAATTTTGTGCTTGTACATGTGATTTGATACTGTAATTTTGTAATTTTGATGCTGTACATAAGCTTTAGTAAATAAGATAAGACAGATCCAGAACTGTTAGTGGGTGATCTTGTTTGTTAATAAAATGTTAGCATGTTTAAAATATTATACCCTGATATATGGTGCCATATCACACACCCCTAATTATCACATCAGATTAGTACTTTTTTACTTTTTTTATTTTTAATTTCTTTACTGTTTTTATCAAAAGGAAAATCACACTCAAGTTCTAATTTCCCATTATATATCTACTAGAGACTATAGATTATATCTGTCCAGTATCATTGATTTTATTTGGAGTGCATTATTATCATCATCATAGCATAATTCTGGATCATTGACTTTTGTTACAAGTCTGATAAAAATTCTTGTATTTTTTTTATATTTCAGTTAGGAGTGTGCCATATATCATATAATATAATATGCAATAATAACATTTAATTTTCATTTTGTTGTTGAAATATTTTTCCTTTTTAATTCAGTGTTTTGTCATATCGCCAAGAGTATCTTTATCATGAAAAAAACATAAAATATCGTAAGATATTGTTATTTTCAGGGCCATATCGCCCACCCCTAATCCCTAAGCAGTATAATAAAATGTGAAAACAGATCAGATATTGTAAAAAAAATAACAAAAGAACAGTATATTGAGTTAATCTTTACTGCACAGACTTTATTGTGTTTAATATGATTGTTTTGGTGCAGTATTAGAGGAGCTGAGTAACAGATGGTCAGGTTAAATTAGTATGTAGTGATATTTCTGTGTATTGTGGGCGTGAGCTCCTGTAGAGCGGCGTCTCGGAGGAGGACGTCCCCCGGAGACCATGTGCCAGACTGTCTCCCACGTTCTCCTGTGGGCCAGTCTGTCTGATCTTCTGCTGAGGGACAACTCGGTCCCTCAGCATCCCCAGCTCCCCAGCTCCTCAGCTCAGATCTGCTGGTTTAACTGGGAAACCTGCAGCTTATTAATAGCAGCAGAGTGATGGAGTGATGGAGTGATGGAGTGATGGAGTGATGGAGAGTCAGTGCTGGGATGATGGAAGTGTGTAAAATTAACTCCATCTGCCTATTTATAGACCTGTTTTTATGGGTTTCTAACAGAATGTGAGAAATAAATCCCCAGTTTATCTTTTAAAATCACATTTAATAGTAGAAATATCAGTGTAAGTTTTCATGAATGCAATCTCTCTTAGACTTTATAAATATACCCATAACACATGGCACTGTCGGACAAAAGCATTATTTTCTTTAAATGTCATGAACTTCATAATAAAAGTCATTTTGCAGCAATTTTTATAGAATTTTTAAAATATTATAACACATTTTTTGGTCCGTAATTTTCCTGCGTATGTCCCTGTGGATGATTTTAGGTGGTAATTGAAGTTTTTAGTTGTATTATAGATGGTAGATTGAACTAAAAAGTCTCTGTATTTTCTCTCAGTGTACCTGAAGATGATAGCGGTGTTGCGTTGGCGCCCTCCAGTGGGGCGGAGTCTGGCAGTTCCAGCGAATCAGGGAGCAGCTCGGAGTCTGAATCCGATAGCGAGAGCAGCGAGAGCGGTAAAGAGGAGAACCCCCCCGCCCCCCAGAACACATCACCTGCCAAGGTATATACACACACACACAAACACACACACACACACACACACACACCTCTCCAAACAGAGCAGAAATCAGAAAAAAATATTTGTACAGTCATTTTTTTATACTGTCCCAAGTTTTTTTTTTTTTTTTAATAAATAGGTTTGTATTAATATTAAGATTTTCAGGATGGTGGGCAAAATGTGTTCATATTACAGTTAATTTTCCAATCGCTAAAACACAATTTTGTAGGCTGGATTTATCCAAATACAATTCCTGAAATGTATAGTATTGAAGTAGAACAACTCCACTACTGTATGTAAGTACTAAAATGCTGTATCTGTATCTACTGAAGTATTATTTTTACTCCAATACTGTACTTAAGTACTAAAATACTGGAGTATTAGACTGGAGTCACCATGTTTGATGAAGCTGCTCCTGTTCTGCCTTTAGCACTGCTAACTTTTCACTGCTTTCTGTAATAAATATACTAATGACACAGTACTGTACTTTTACTCTCAGTACCTTCAATACTGCATTTAAATAGAACTTAAATAGATCTTAGTACTTCTACTTAAGAGTGGAGCTTAAAGAACACTTTAACTTCTACTCAGGTTACTTTTTTGATAGCGCACTTTTACTTTTACTTTTTATTTTACTTTTAAATCTGGATATCTAGTACTTTATACATGTCTGCACAATTCACAAAACCACAAAATACCTCATATATCCTGCAAAATGAAGCACTGCACCCGAAACTATCTACAGCATTATCACAATCAAACTTTTACAGCAAATAAATTCAAACACTTCATTTATATTTACAGATTCCTGTTTAACCAACTGTAACACACTGCTGCATATAATAAAAAGCTTGCTTATCTTTAATAAACTTCATTATAATACTAAAATAGTTCAAACTGCACAAAATTATTCCGATTTTTTTACATGCACAGAAATATTTGCAGACACAGACTAGAGGATAAATTGATGTACTTATCTTTTTAGGCTGTAAAACTTAATTTAATCTTTAATAATTGTTTGTTTTATGGGTCTAAGTTTTCTGTGTTTGTCTCACTCTCTTTTTGTCTGTCTGTCTGTCTCTATCTCTCTCTGTCTGTTTGTATGTCTTTCTTTATTTTTGTGGCTCCTCTCAGGAGGAGGATCGGAAAGACATCAGCTGGCTGTTGGGCCCTTTTATTAAGAAGAGCCAGCCCAAACCCAATCCTCAGAACCACAGCGAGATCGGCCCGGACCTCGAATCAGTCCCGAACACTAAGCCTCAGCTCCGCACCCCTCCACCCGAGGAGACCAAGCCCAGAACCAAGCGCTGCCACACCTCTCGCACCCCACCTGCGCAGGTACAGCCTGCCGATGCTGCTTCAGAGGCTAAATCCACCGGCCCGAACACCGGCCACAAGCCCACGCCCAAACCCACCGAGTCCGGCCACAGGAAGACGGTGGGAAACAAACAGCCAGGGAGGAGCAGCAAAGCCCCCCGGCCCGAGGAGGCCCACTCCAGCCTTCAGGTGGAGAGCGTGGAGGTGACCCCCCGCGACAAGGACTCCACCTTTACAGACCGGCCCAAGGTCAAAACGAAAAGCGCTCAAGAGAAGAGCAGTGTTAAGAAGTCCAGGTCTAAGCACACTCACTCCAATAAAAAGGAAGGGAAAGACTCCTCCGCCCCCCCCAGAACCACGCTGGTGGTGGAGAGCAGTAAACCGGCTTCTCCAAGTCCTGCAGCCCCGCGCTCCACCTCCCCTCCACCCAAATCCACCAGCACGACCGAAACACCCACGCCCACGCCGACAAAGAGCTCCAAAAAGAGTCGCCCTCGCTCGCCCTCCAGAGAGAAGAAGAGTCAGGGGGTGTCCCGGTCCCACCCCGACCCTCCCCAAACCCTGCTGGTGAAGATCGAGCTCAGCCAGCTCTCCAGAGTCCCTCAGCTTCCCAAACCAACCAAAACCAGCAAGACCAGTAAGAGCAGTAAGAGCAGCAAGAGCGTTTCCTCAAAGAGCAAAACCAGCCTGGAGAAGGAGCTCGGCTCCACCGGCAAACCGAGCAAAAAGAGACCAGTGAGTTCCCTCCTTTTCTTCCTCTGTAAAGAGAAACGCTGCTGGGAGGGAGCGTGAGCGTGTACTGCTAAAGTATAATATAATATATCGCAATTTTAAGAAATATAAATCTGACTTCACTACTGATCGGGGGAGTCCTAAAGAGTGGGTTGGGCAATTGGCCTTTCTAAATTAGGGAAAATGGGATTCAAATTAAATCTAAAATAATAAATAAAAATCTTAGATCTTAATGACCAGGATTGAGCAACTTTACCATGAAGCCATGACTTGTTTTGTCAGTATTTTACTGGTTTGTTTGTTTGTTTGTTTGTTCGTTTTTGTTTAGTGTTTCTTGTCTGAGATTCTCCAGAATTTTGAGAGTGTCTTTAATCAGATGAATGTTGGTGCGCCACCCAGTGGTACTGTACGGTGGCCGAGAAAGCCCAACGCAGTGCAAATTGAAAAGCGCTGCAAAAGCACAAAACACATCCATCAAAATTACAACACAGGCGCAGCAAATAGAAAAACGCGCTGCAAATACAACCACAACACAACGGAATTTTCCCGGGGGACCTTAAAAGATGCTGTACCAGCTAAGCTGCGTCTTCAGTAACGTCTCGGACTTCACTATGTGTACAAAGGACAATAAGTGGCAAACAAGGCGTTTTGTGAAGCAGAACTTTTAATAATATGCACACAACCGTGGTAATCACAGGTAATAAACATAACTTACTTTTCAGAAGCTTGTTTGCCACTTATTGTCCTTTGTATACAGCTGGTACAGCATCTTTTAAGGTCCCCCGGGAAAATCCCGTTGTGTTGTGACTCACTTCCGTTGTGTTGTGGTTGTATTTGCAGCGCGTTTTTCTTTTTGCTGCGCCTGTGTTGTAATTTTGATGGCTGTGTTTTGTGCTTTTGCAGCGCTTTTCAATTTGCACTGCGCTGGGCTTTCTCGGCCACCGTAGTACTGGATATTACAGCACTGTTAAATTAAAAGCCACAAGACAATTTTTTTACGTGTATAAAACGTGTGTGTGTGTGTGTGAGTGTTTGAGAGAGTGTTTTATTTTTTATTATTATTTTACACATTTTCATTTATTAATGAAGCTAAAATCCGATTTTTATCTTTTGTACTTTCTTTGTTTTTCTGAAATAGTACGAAAGTTTACAGAATACTCTTACAGTATACTGACACTACACCCCCGTTCTGTTACACCACCCTTAATACCATGATTTCCACCCCCCACTACCCACTGGCCTGCACTCACATTGTACTTATTGTTCATGAAATGAAATATATATTGGATTTATACTGAATAATAAAAGTTAAAGATAATATAAAAAACAGTGTCTGAGGATTAAACAGTCTGAAGAGAATCTGTTTGTGTTGTTTTTTCTCAGGCAGAGAAGAATGATGAGTCTGTGCCCAAGAAGAAACCAAAACTGGAGGAGAGCAAAACAACAACAACAACAACAACATTATTATTATCATCATCATCATCATCGTCTCAGATCAGCTCCAGTAAAGCCGAGTGAGTCTCTCTAACCTCATTTACACTCTCACACTATCCCTCACTGTGTGATCTTAGGACCACTATTGAGGGCTTCATAATAAGAGTCCTCTGGTCAAATTGTACAGACTGGAGTCATAAACCCTCAGTAAACATAATATAAAGCTTTAATATAAGGAGCAAAAACAGGGAAAATCAGAGCACAGTCTTAATATAGGCGAGAATCAGAACCAGAGAGACACTAAACCCATACATCAGAGCTAAAATCACGAGCGAGTCAAAAGAGGGAAAACCTGAGCCAGAAAAAATCAGAAGAACACAGTATAAACACAGCAAATACGTGTCAAAAAAACAGGTTAATACACATAAATATAAACACTAATATAACGCTCAGTATGACACTGAATAAACAGCGACAAGACATATAAAAAAGACTAGCTTTTATACACAAGATCATTATTAGCAGCTGAAATTTATCTAAAATTCCATGAATGATGAGCATGAGAATGAGAGCCGATTGGCTGACTCTGGACACATGATGGTGTCAGATGCATTCTGGGGGTTGTAGTCCTGACGTAAAGATTGTCCATTTACTTAAACTCTGTATCAGTTCACTGCACTTAAACCAAGCAGAAAGATAATAAAATAAAATAAGATAAAATAAGCTAATATATTATGATGTACATTTTAGCCATATTGTTGAATTAATTAAAAAATGTTTACTCCTTTCCCAAAGTCAATAAAGCTTTACAAACACTAAAAAAAAGGATTAAATACTGAAAGATCCAGAGCTGGAGGAGCCGAGACAGTGAGAAGAACTATATAAAGAACCAGTTCAGACAGAAATGAAGGAAACAAACTGTAGAGCGTAAGAGTTCTGCAGGTGAGAAGAAGGAAGGATTTTCTGATTAACTGTAATTCTGAATCCTGAGGCTGATGATCAGTTCAGGGACGGGTCTTCAGGCAGGTCTGTTAGTCAGGATGGGAAGTCCCTGATTTTCCAGCAGCAGGAGAAGCTCAGCTGCTCCGTCCTCACCATGCACCCGTCCTCTCTCTACCACAGGACAAACAAGAGCACCAGCAAGGAGAAAGAGAAGAAGAGCAGCAAGACCACTCGTCCTCCTCTTCCTCCTCTTCCTCACGGCTCGTCTCAGGAGCAGACGAAGAGTTCGGGACACAAGCGCGGCGGCGGGGAGCAGGAGGACAGCGGACATGTCTCCGGCAGCAAACACAAGAAGAAAAGCTCCAGCAGAGAGGAACCCGACAAGAACCAGAAGGTACAGCTCTGACTTACTGTACTAACAGCTCTTATCCTCAGTTATTCTTACAGTTTAGTTGTTTTGCATTATGTTGAATAGTTAATTACATAATTAATTACATTTTGGTATCAGAAGTAGCTGTACTCAATATCGCATGTTGTGTTTACTTAGGAAAAAGGATCAATTAACAAGAATGAGCAAGGATGTCTACTTTAGTTTAAAAACAGTGTTTTCTGTTTTTATTTCAGTTTTAGTTATGCAGAATATTTACTACATGTCTAAATATTCATATTAATTGAAAGTCCATTTAAAAGTTGCCTGTAATTGCATTGTTATTATATTATCATTTGAGCAGCAACATGACGTTATCTTAAATTTCTATTCATTTACATGATTAACTATATTTTTGTGCAAGAATTTACTTACTTTATATTAGCCAATTACCTTTTTTTCTTATTTCGTAAAAAGCAAAACAATAATACAGCATCATTTTTAAATAATAAATTAAGGATTTATTGACAATAATCAACAATCACTTTTTTTCGCTTTTTGATGGACATTTTGGTAACACTTTACAATAAGGGTACATTAAATAACATTACTTACGAGAGAATGCCACAGCTAATTATTAATTTACAGTAGTTAAGATATTAATAATCATAATAATAATCATAACAGTAACAGTAATGTTTACACTTTAAATGAAATAATAATTAAGACATTATTAAAGTGTTAAAAATCCATATTCTTTCATACCCATTTGTTCTGCATGCCATTCTCAAGTGAAAATAGTAATTAAACCTACCAAATACATGCAAAACTGATGTAGTTTCAGTTCATATAAAATGTGACTTTGAGCTTGTATTTTAATTTTGTATTGACCAATAGAAATGCTCTTTTGGTTCATTTACAGTCTTTTTCCCTCGTTTTTTTACAGAAAGTATCAAAAAGTGCCGATACCACCTCAGAGCCGAGCACTTCCTGTGCAGCTCCAGCTCCACACAGACCCCTGCTGAAGTTCGAGGACAGGTATACATTTATTGTTAATTAGTCTGACAGCTTCGGATCTGCACTGATTTTACATATTGTCAATATAAAAGAAAAGAGTAATAAAGATGTGTCACTTTTTGGCAGTTTTTAGTATTCAGATTGTAAAATTAAGTCCATTGATTCTACTCTTTTAATGTTTTATTTCTGTTTTTGAAATGTTAATATATATGGACCATTGGATCACAGTCTGTCGTACTGTTTCCTTACTTATACAGTGGCTTGCAAAAGTATTCATAGCCCATGAACTTTTTTTTGCATTTTGCCATCTTACAACCACAAACTTAAATGTCTTTTATTGAGATTTTAAGTGATAAACAAACACAAAGTAGCACATAATTGTGAAGTGGAACAAAATGTATACATTTTTCAAATGTTTGATCTAATTAAAATCTGAGAAGTGTGATGTGCAAAAGTATTCAGCTCCCGAATGTATTCAGCTTCCACCTGAGCTGTGGATCTCTGCAGCTCCTCCAGAGTGACCATGGGCCTTTTGGCTTCTTCTCTGACTCCTCTGATTACACACAGCTGGATTAGCTCTATTAACTAATTATGAGATTTCTGAAGGCTGTTGATTGCACTGGATTTTTATTATGGGGTTTCAGAGTAAAGGGAGCTGAATACTTTTGCACACTTTTTATTTTTTATTTTTATTTGATTAAAATGTTTAAATCTTGAATCATTTTTGTTCCACTTCACAATTATGTGCTAATTTTTGTTGGTCTATCACTTAAAATCTCAATAAAGTACATTTTAGTTTGGGGTTGTAAAGGGGTAAAACGAAATGTGGAAAAGGTTGAAGGTGTGAATACTTTTAATTATTATTTATTAATAATAATAATAATAATAATAATAATACCTGTGTTTTTAATTGCTGTAAATCTGTAGGCTTTACTCTGTGGATCATCATATGAAGGAAGCCAAGAGGCTGAAGCACAAAGCCGACGTCACGGTAACCATTCCACCTATCAAACATCAGGATTTCTTAATAATATGCGCATACATTAATAACATCTATAAAGCAGTATACACTGACATGACAGAAGTCATGGGACAGCAGTATGTATGTTGATTGTGAAGTGTTAGATTATTGTAAGGCTTGGTCTGTACTTTGTGAGGTGTTATCTTGTGAGTGAGGTCAGCTGATCAGAGCAGCGTTTGTTTAGTTTCCATGAGAAAAATAATTTAACACACTATATTAGTTCCTGTCTGTCCCGTGATTTTTGGCATGTCCTTGTATCTCTGCGATGTCTGTTGTAAGCATCTTAAAGATACTACACAGTCTCCTGTCTGTCTGTCTTTGTCTCTCTCTCTGTTTTTCTATGTTTCTCTCTGTCTGGCTCTTTCGGTCTCTTGTCCTTTCTCTCTCAGTCTCTCTCTGACTCTGTCAGTCTGTCTCTCAGTATCTGTCTCTCTCTCTCTCTCTCTGTTGGTCTCTCTGTCTCTCTCTCTCGGCTGCTCTCTGTTTCTGTTGGTCTCAGTCACTCAGTCTCTGTTTCTGTCGGTCTCTCTGTCTCTATCTCTCTCTTTCTATCTCTGTCTTTCTCTCCATTTCTCTCTGTTGGTCTCTCTGTCTCTCAGTGTCTCTGTCTCTCTCTTTCTTTCCGTCTCTGTCTCTGGTGTCTCTCAGTGTCCCTCTCTGTCATTTGCTCTGTCTCTCTGGGTCTCTCTCTCTCTCTCTCAGTCTCTGCCTCTGTCTCTCTCTGTTGGTCTCTTTCTCATTCTGTGGTGTCGATTGGTTCTCCTCCCTCTAGCTGGATAAAACGGGGAAGGCTTTGAGGTATTTGGACGCTGTCCTGTCCTTCGTGGAGAGCGGCATCGCCATGGAGTCAGATCCCCAAACGCCCAAATCTGCGTACACCATGTTCTCCGAAACGCTGGACCTGATCAGGTAGGAAATGTGAGCGGGTGAAGGGGTGAAGGGGTGGTTTAAATGGGTGGGTGGGGTTTCGATACCCTGCCCTGGTCTTGCAGATACTCAGGAGCGAGATCATTGAGATCATGCAGGACGGTTTTATGATCAGTACAGAAGTGAACTGTGAGTCAGTGCAGTGCTGGTCAGACTGAGATAATAAGAATCTTTAATTTTAGTACAGACTTTAGTATGGACTCTGACTGCAGCATGTGTGCGGCTGGTAACAGTGAGAACCACAAACGTTAAGCTACTTCCTGTTAGTGAGCTGCTGTTAAACGGTCGTGTTTTTTTTTCTTTTCAGGTTCACACTGAAGCTGAAGAACTTCTGTGACCCGTCGGCTCCGGCGTCTGACCGAGACTTCCTCGTCCTCTGGTGGGTTTCTGTCTGTCTGTCTGTCTGTCTGAATTTAACACACTGAACACACTCAACAGAAGCCTGATCTGCCTTTACTGTCTTTATATCAGTGATGAACTGACTACGATTTTTGTACATGAGGCTCCTGATCTTTAATCTTGATTTTAATGCAGTTTCCAGTTTTGCTAAATGATTGGCCTACAGATCTCTAACTGTAGTGTGTGTGTGTGCGCGTGTGTGTACAGTATGCGTTGTCAGGCTCTGCTGCAGATGGCGATGTTCCGCTGTAAGAGAGAGTCGGCGCTGAAGTATTCCCGCACTCTCACCGAACATTTTAAGGTACCTGATCAGCTCACTGTTCCTGCTGAACCTGTTTACTCTGCATTAATCAGAAATAAGATTTATTTATTTACTTTATTATTTTCTTACAAATAATTATAACTAATTAGTGGTCCTGGATTTTATTACCCGGTCCGGTTTGCTGTGTTCTTATCCTATAGACCCAGGGATATACGTGTTATATAGTGTTTATATACGTTTACAAAGTAAAATATACAGGACATTAAAATAAAATAAAATAATTAAAGTTTGAGTATGATTTTTTTTTTGAAGTAAAGTTGCTGAGAGAATATATAGGGTAAGCATTGTCAGAGAAAATCTGACTAATTTACTGATTTATAATTTTCATGTCTTTCTTTCTTTCTTTCTTTCTTTATTTTTTGGAACGTGAAGAACACGCCTGCTCCTTCTCCCTGCATCTCAAAGTAAGTCTGTGGTCCTGCTGGAGATTTATTTTAGTTAGCTCATATTTATTTAAACACTAATATTAATAATTCTTTGCTCACAGAATCACGGGCACCCCGTCCCCCATGTCCCCCATGCCGTCTCCCGCCAGCTCCGTCAGCTCGGGCCTCGGCTCCAACCCCAGCAGCAGCAGCAGCAGCAGCACCGTGGCCATTCCCCAGGTCATCCAGCAGGTGGCGTCGTCCTACGTCAACATCACCGCCCTCTTCCTCAGTGCTCACGACACCTGGGAGCAGGCCGAGGAGATCGCCCGGAGAGGCAGCGGTACGCCTCCAATTATTACCTCTAACATTAGAATAATTATCCTAAATAAACTTTAAAAAGTCAGTGTTCAGTGAGAGTGTCTACCTGTAAATCTGTGAATTGGATCATTTTGAATGTTTTTTCTCATGTTCACTGTTGTACTTTGAGTGGTGTATTTTGAGTAGTGTAATTTGAATGGTGTAATTTGAGTTTTATAAATTTAGTATTGTTATTTGAATGGTGTAATTTAATTAGTGTAATGCGAGTGGTGTAATTTTAGTATTATAAATTTTGTACTGTAATTTGAGTAGTGTAATTTGAGTAGTGTAATGTGTGTAGTGTAATTTGAATGGTGTAATTTGAGTACTGTAATGTGAGTACTGTAATGTGAGTAGTTCTCCACTAGAGGGCGGTGCTGTAGAGTTGTGTGCAGTGGGCTGATGTGTGTTACTGATTTCTGCGCTGTTGTTGTTTCTGCAGGTTTGTTGAAGGATCTGGACGCTGTGATTGGTCAGCTGAGTTTGACCTCTGGAATGACCCCTCTGGTGCGCTACACCCGTCAGGGTCTTCACTGGCTCAAACTGGACGCCTCGGACTCACGCTGAGCGCTCGGTCTCACGCTGAGAGCTCGGACTCACGCTGAGAGCTCGGTCTCATGCTGAGAGCTCGGTCTCACGCGGACGTTTTTTAGTTGGGTGTGGTTTTTACGTTCTTTTACGTTGTGGCCAACCAGGAGGAGAAGCCAATGAGGAGAGGGAGTGGGCGGGGCATACCTGCGGATTATTATTGCACTTTGTTCTGAGAGGAAGTTGGAGTCTGGACCGCGGGAGAGACGGACGGACCGGCCTGAGAGCAGCGGATCAATACAGCTGATCGATTAACTCACTGTGTTTGAGGGGGAAAGCCACGTGTGACCAATTATGATCAGATGAGGATCGATTGGGAGTTTTTCCCTCTTTTTTTTTCTACAACCTTTTTTCAGGTGTGTGAGTGAGAGAGACTGGAACCCCAGAAACACACGACGTGGGTTTGTGTCCCAATACTTTTGTATCCCAGAGCATCGGACAGCGCGGGAAAACTACAGACCCTGACACTAAACTCACGCGCAGCCGAATGTGACGACGATAGTGAACTGAAATGTGCACGGCAGCGTGCGGACGCTCACGTATCTGTGGTGAAACAGATCATTGATCTCAAGATTATTTATTTTGCCTATATTATTAATATTATTATTATTATTATTACAGTTTATTATTAGTAATATATTGACCTTGATTATTTTTCTCCTTCAGTTTAATCTTTAAATCACCAGCAACTGTGTTAAAATGAAGACTTCAGAAATGATTATTTAATTTTTTAATTTTTTTTATTTACATCATCTCTATGAACTCCTGCTGTTTAGGGTCTCGTCATGCTTCAGTATTTTTAAGTAAGTCTTCCCAGCTCAGATCTGATTGAATTAAATTACGATTGATTATTATCAAATAGAAAAAGCAGACCCTGTAAGAGTCTGATCTCACACTTTTCCAACAGAGCAAATCTGATCTCAGAGAAACTGAAGGTACCGATGTGATTCTACCTCAAGCACGTTATTAATTATGAATTCAGAGGAATTAATCATTTATAAACCTAGAGACTCTCTGTAAAGCTACGTTCACACAGTGCAAAAGTGGCCCAAGTCAGATTTTCTCACCCAGATCTGATGTTTATCTTCAAATCTGATGTTTGTTTTAGATGTTTCTCACTTTAATCTAATCTAATAATTTAATATGATCTATAATCTGACATTTCCAGTGAATAGTTAATTCTCCTAATCTGACATGCGTCTGCAGAAGAGCAGAAAGGTGCTTCACGTGTCTTTATCACGCTTGTGATTCTTCTTCCCCTGAATCACAGGATCTGTTAGAGTTCTAGTGGCTGCAGATCAGTTTATCACAGAGTTTCAGATCACTGTTAAAGATTTAATACGTTATTCAGCCAAATCAACTTGTTTAGTTCGTCTCTTTTTGGTTTCTTTAAAGTCTCAAAAGTTTTTAGGTTTTTAAATTTATTTTGACTCTCACTTTCTTTTACCTCAATACTCCACTACTGAAACCCTTCCTCACTGCCATCGTCCATCCCCCCTCACATTTTCCCTGATTGCATGAAATCCGAAGTCTGTGTGAAGTCTGACACAAATTGGATATACATCAGATTTAAAACCACATTATAAAGTGGCCTGAATAAAAATAAAAAAGTATCTGATTCAGTGTTTAAAAATAAAAAAAATACATATGATGAACAAAATCCTGAATTTGGGCCACTTTTGCTTCCTGTGTGAACACAGCCTTAAACACAGAACACATGTGCCTTATTGGACCTGGAGCTGAATGTACAGAACCTGCTTTTTAACCCTAAACGCTGAGCGAATAGTCCATTTAACGGCACATTCATTCTTTAAAAAAAAAAAAAAAAAAAAAAGCAGCAGAAAAAAACAGTGTAAATGCACTTTTTCTGCTGATGCCTTTAGACCTAATAAAATTAGCTTCATTAGCTGTTAGCTTCATTAGCTGTTAGCTTTATTAGCTGTTAGCTTTATTAGCTGTTAGCTTTATTAGCTGCCTTAATGTCCTTAAAACTTCCTGCGACATCCTTACGTGCCATACTTCCCCAAATAACTACCTGTCTACAAATTTACCTGTCCTCTTACCCCAAATAACCTCATCTTCATCCTTACCTGACTTATTATCCTGTATTTACACCCGTCTTTATCCAAACTGAGACACATCTGAACGCATCTGATTGTAGTTGCGTTTTAAACCACCTCTAATCAAAAATCTATACAAAATCAATCTGTATAGAATATAGATCTGCTGAAATCAGATCTGGGCTGGCAGTCTGAACACCGCTTTAGATGAAGTTAAAAACGCTCTTCTGGGTAAAGATCTGTATTATTGAGGCTGGGTTTAGGTTTTAGTGGCTGTTCACACTGTTCATTTCACAGCTTTCACTTGGAATCTTCGTGTTTGAGGAGTTTGGTGTGTTTTTTTTATTATTTTTATTATTTTTTGTAAGTAAATTCACTCGTCACATTTTGGATTTCCAGTGGAGGTAGGGGGGGTGGGGGTTCTTCAGTATGATGGACAGGTAGGATTTACCTTTATCACACCTGTAATTCCTCCTTTTACGGCGGGATCACCCCGGTCGCGCTCTACCTGCTCGGGTTTCTGTTCACGACCGGCTGCAGCGGCACGTTGGGCTGCTTTAGAAGATTCGCTTATCGTTTATTTGAAGGTTTTCTTAAATGTAATTCACATTAAATGATTTTATTTAAACCCGAGGAAAGTGAATACTGGCCAGATCTGCCCTTTTGCACAAATTTCATTGGTTTTCCATAGCATTTCCAGCCCCCTGAATCCTGCTGTTCTTTTTCTTTCTGTTGGTTTTGGTTGATCTTGAGTTTCCAGCAGAAACACTGAGCTGAATTCCAGGACTGTGATTCTTTAACGCTCCTAAAACACAGTTCTAGAACTGATTTAAAGAAAAGTGCACCGCCGGCCTCGACCACAGCGGACCCGTCTCATCTCGTGCCAAGACGCATTCCCTTTAATGAGATTCCCCGCCGGGATTCCTGTACTGGAAAAATCACACGGACTACTGGAATTTCAGTATGGAACTGAACTGTTGATAAGCAATGCTGAGATATAAGGGCTGCACATGGAATCAGAAAATAATTATATGTATTTATTTTATTACGATTATCAAAGCTATGAAAGTACTCTAGATTTATTAATATTCTGATTTATTTCTGCTTCTCGGTTTGGCTGTTTTGTACGTTCGATTCTTCCAAAGAAGGCTGCTTTTATTGTTTATTATTATTATTATTATTATTATTATTCTCTGCACACTAAATGAAATCATTTCATGTTTTTTGTGAAAATTCAGAGAGAAGCTGAAGTTTTGAGCTCGGTCTCGTTTTTCTCCAGCCTCAGTTTCATTTACAGATCTGGACTTTATGTTCATCACGTGTTCACACACACACCTTCACTGAAAACGACTGAAAACTGTTGAGAATTATTTTGTAATTGAATAAAGACTCTCTTGCCTTGTTGCAGTTGATGTAAATATGATTCACTGTTCTGTACAGAGATGTAAAAAGATTGGCAGTGATTTTTTCTGTTCTTTAACTGAAAAAGACAAAAAGATCCTTTTTTTCCAAAGCTGTTTTTTGCAGATGTTTGTAGCTTTGGTGGGAAACGGAGGCGGTTTGGTCGAGTGTTGGTTTATCAGAACCTCTCTGACCATCAACCACAGCTTAGTTTTGTCTGATGTTTCAGAGGCAATAAAATTTTGGGAAAAAAAATTAAAATGTTTGGGTTTTTTTTTTTCATTTATTAGAAGTAATTGTGACTTTAGAACAGCAAAAAGTCCTCTGAAATTGTGGTGTTTGGACCCCAAATGATTTCCAGTTGCTCTGTGATGTAAGGTCAACTTTTATAGCTGCTTATAGAAATCAATATTTCTCAATATTATACACAAATTTACATGAAAAAACTAAAAATAGACAATTGATTATTTTTTTAGTTCGCTAATATGTACCCCCTTACACTGATTCCCTGATGAAAATCATAAAATCACAACAAAAAAAGAGAAAATCCTTTCCTTCTTTAGCAATTCTGATTATTTAAGTGTATTAATTTATTGATTTTAAGTAGCATCATCTTTAATAAAATATTATTTGTTAGTTGAAGAATAAAATCAACGGTTGTGGTAATATGTGGTAAGTTTTATATATATATTTATATATATATATATATATATATATATATATATATATATATATATATATATATATATATATATATATATATATATATATATATATATATTTTTTTTTTTAATAAAGCTAAAATCAGCTGAAAACAACACTACAGCAACAAGAGCAGCGTTTCTCCAAATAAAACAAAGATTTCATACAAAATTATTTTCACCATATTTATTTATTTATGGAGTCAATATAGCATAATGCACTAAATTGCTTCTTTATTTTAGACTTTACATTGTGTGGAAATAAATAAATTGAGTTTTTATTTCTTTAAATAATGTTAAAATGTCATATAAAAGCAGTGTTTATCAAAATAAAACAGAAAAGTTACACTGTAATATTTTCCACTAAATTACCAAATATCATAAGATATCATAAACTATCATAGTCTTACCCTTATTTGCATTTTTTGGACCATTTTAAAGTGTTTTTATTGATTAGAAAAATTGCTTATTCCTGTTTGAAAATGTTGATGCAGGGTCTTCTTTATAATGAATTTTAAATTTTGTTTATATTTCCACAGTTGTTATAAGGTTTTGTGTAATATATTTATATTTGTTTAAGTGTATATTTTGTGTTCATCATTATGAGGTTAGGTAAAGTTCTGGTACTGCTTATTTAATAAGAGGAAAGTCCTTTTTTTGCCTGATTTTTATTTATGAAGTTTTCTTTACTTCCTGTTTTCACCCAAAGGACTTTTATTTTGAAAAGAAAACATTGTTTGTGACAGGAAGTGGTGACGACTGCCATTTTTTTTTTTTTAGAATTGCCATGTTTGGGGAAAAGTTTGCTCCACAGTTTTAACCTGCAATAAACCTTCAAACATCTCCATCAACCTGCAAACATCCATCAGGCGGCTCTTCTCACTCCGGTTCAGGAAGCTGTGGACTCTTCATAAAACTGGGTAAGAACGTTTCCCTCTATTTTTATTTTCAGTGTTTTTTTAGGTATGTTTTGCATCGTTGAGGACTTATTTTTTTTGTTTTGTTTTTTTGTGAGATTTCAATCTGTTTTTGGGAAAAGCTTTTTTGGAACTGGTGCTGATTAATACGAATATAAATATGAATTTATATTATTTATATAAAAACTCAGTGGTGTGCAGTAAGCCCCTTCTAACCCTTCAAAGAAAGAGTAACAACAGGAGCATTTAAATCATTTTTTAATATTTAATCAGTAAATATTTATTATAAATTAGTTATTGTAGATTGTAAGCATATATTTAATGATTAAAGTAAAATAAAATAAAAATAGCAAGTATTAAAAAAGCATTTCTCTGCGATTTTTCAGTCGCTTTAGGACGCATATCTGACTGACAGCGTCATTAACCAATCAGAACTGCTCCTTATAATGGTTCCTTAAAATTAGCGAAGTCGCAGGACAATGTAACCAATTAGATTAGATTTTCGCTGCGGGGGCGGGGCCATGGCTGTCTGACCCCTCCTCCTCCGCGCTCTGATGAAGGTGTTCAGGTGTTGGTTAGTTGTAAAACGGAGCACGTGCTTAACTAGGCTAATTAATATAGAATAGCGGCTGCAGGTGAGACGATATCACGTGGTATCGAATTAAAAAGCCTTTTTTTAAGGCTTAATTAGCTTTAATATGAAAATAATTCACAGTAACAGGCCGCCTGACTGGTGAGTTTGTTGTACTTAATGTTTTGGCAGACTGTAGGTATTTATAGGATTTGTGGGTTATTTTTGAGGTTCAGGAAAATGAAGTTTTGATAAACGTTTGTAATTTGTAGCTGTATTTGTGGGCTGTTATTGTTAATGTGTGTTTTAAAGTTCATATAAATAAGTCTAAATCTGTTGTTATTGTTAGGTCTGTCACGACTGATAGTACAATAAATGGAGACGACCTTAATAATATTTAATAGATTCAAGATGGTGAAAAGAAAAAAATATATATTTCCCAGACTATGATTAATTAAAATGTATTTAGAGGGTTAAAATTGCTTTATGTTATTCTATCATAATTTCAGTGCTATTATTGATATTTAATGTCTTAAAATTACAATAATATCGTTTATCGCTGTCATTTCTGGGGCAATATTTCGCGCACAAAAAATGTATATTGTGACAGGTCAAGTTATTGTAATATTTAACACACCACTATAAAAACTAAACTTACATCACAGCAGTGTTACGATTTTTTAAAAAGAAACTATTAATTAATTTCTAGCTGTTAAATTTTTCCCTCACCACTATTGTCCATTTTTAAAGTGTTAAATTGTTTTTAAAATATTTGTAAGGCGTGACCGGAACGGCTTCCTACTCATTAGTGTGCACTATATAAGGAGAAACGAGTGAATTCGGACACGCCCTCATTATTAACATGCGCTCGCGCTACTACTCGCTTCCTACTCATTAGTGCGCACTATATAGGGAGAAACGAGTGAATTCGGACACGCCCTCATTATTAACATGCTCTCGCGCTACTCGCTTAAACTCCTGAACTCTTTAAACTGTTATATTTACCCTTATTAAAAAATAATCCTTACATTAATGATGATCTATATCTGAAAAACATCTGAAATTAACACTGGTGTTCTGTCGAGTTGTGCTACCCTGTCAAACCGTGATACCCTAGTGTATACTTACCAGTATACCAGAAAAAGCATCATATTTAAAAATAATCTAGGTAGAACATTAGAAACGCCTCAATAAATATATCTGGATACAGTTAATGGTTAATAGGAGTGATTAAAACCCGCATTGTTATTATTATTATTATTAACTGCCATTTACGCATTACGCAAAGTTGTAGTAGAACTACCATAAAATACATAGAAACTACCGGTAAATAAATTTGGTGTTCAGAAGCACATTTTGATGGGTAGCTCGCAGTGTTGCCAGATTGGGTGGATTTATGCCATATGTCAGAGTTGTGTTTTAACAGGTGGATAAAACTACCAAGTGTTAAGAGTTTATACTATAAATTTAACTCAGCAATGTTTTATATACTGTAACTAAGAGACAGAGCTTTTAGTTCTGCGGATGGAAATGGAATAAGCTGTTTTTGTGATGGTTATTATGTATGAGTATTTGTTTGTTTTATTGTTTGCAAGTTGTTTTATATCTTCAATTATTTTTCTTTAGTTTTTGTGCCCTATCATACAATACACAAAACACAAATATAATACATGCAATAGAATAATTTTTTTATTGGTGCTATTAAAGATATTTATTTTATTGTAAGATATGTATTAAATCTTATTTAAGATGTCTAAGGTATTTTATTTAAGATATTTATGGGATTTTATTTAAAATATTTCAGATTTAAGGTATTTTATTTAATCATGTTGGAATAGGCCCTGTAATTCTGTTTATGCTAAACATCAGCTGTTTTTGTTTTTAGGCGTATTCCTCCGTTTTTGTGGATTTGAAACCCGTTTTAATCCGAATCCCTCTGTAAGAATATGGCAACCATCTGTCAGCGCTGTTTGTTCTGTTGCTTAGTAACGAGACTCGCGATGCATTCTGGGACATATTTAGCTCAGGTAGTATTCAGGGATGTTTATTATATATCATGATGCATTATGGGAGCTTATAGTGCCTCAAAATCACACTTAAATTCTACTACGATTCGGTTCTTAGAAGTGCCCTAAATAGTAAATGGGGAGCCGTAAATTCGGCCACAGTCTTATTAAACATACCTGTAAACTACTTAAGCTAAATGTGTCCCAGAATGCATCGCGAGTCTCGTTACTAAGCAACAGAACAAACGGAGCGGACACCAGCCATCAGGGTTGCCAGTTTGTTAGATTTGAGTCCAGATAAAAAAAATGCTAAAATTACTATAAATTAATGTAAATGCATCAGATTCCACTTTACAGGAGCATTATTTATCCAGATATCACATAAAATTAACAAAATACGTATGATTTATCGTCCTACTCTCATGAGCATTATTGTAAAATGTCTTAATTCTTTCAATTAAAAAAAAAAGTGTAAAATTTCTAAAAAATATTGCTAAAATGTCTGTAGATTCAGGTGGATACTGGTAGTGTGAGTGCTTTACAAATACAATTTTAGCTAAAGATTAAGGTTGGCATCAAAGAGAAACATGTAATAAATGTAAAAGTATAGAATATAAGAACACAAACGCAGGGAGACACAAGATCTTGTATTTGTGTTTTAATTGAACTTGTTTTCAAAGTGCCATTCAGAATAAAAATGTATGTACAAGAAACATTTAATACATTAGCTACATTATTAACTCGAGGTATTTTATAGCTGTAGTATTAATTACAATCAACTTACAAACACTGAAATTTGAACCCTAATATAAAGCACAGACGAGTATGTAATTTCTGATTATTGCTAAAAATTCATATTCATGTCGTTTTTCTCTTCCTGTAAAATATAAATGGTGTGTTCCTGGTCTGTACAGATTGAGGTGAGCCGGGCTGTGATCTCTTCATGTGTCGGACTCTCCTATAAAGTTCGGGTTGTTAAAGGCCGGCTGAAAAAAAAGAGAGTTCAGGTTAGAGATGTTTATATTAATTTATATATTATTAAAAGTACAGCTCAGGAAAAAAAAAATAAGAGCACTTCAGTTTCTCTGATTTTGCTATTTATAGGTTTATGTTTGAGTAAAATGAACATTGTTGTTTTATTCTATAAACTACAGACAACATTTCTCCCAAATTACAAATAAAAATATTATTGAGCATTTATTTGCAGAAAATGAGAAATGACTGAAATAACAAAAAGGATGCAGAGCTTTCAGACCTCAAATAATGCAAAGAAAACAAGTTCATATTCATAAAGTTCAGAAATCAATATTTAAATATATAAAATCAAAGAAACTCATCATTTTTAAGTGTCTAGTGACCTGACTCACCACTTCCACACGTTTGTTGTCTCTGCCAGGAAGACCAACAGCACTCAGTTTAACTCCTTTCACACGGAAGACGTAGTATAACACAGCCAGAATCAGGGCCACAGCCAGTATCGCTCCGATCACAGCGCCCGCAACCGTCCCTGCGTGCTCTGAGAAACAGAAAAAAAGGCAAAATAGCCTAGAGTCAGATTCTGTACACTAAATCCTACAGAAGTCCAGGAGAACCAATCATCTGCATAGTGACCTAGTTTACATTTGATTTCATTTGATCAATTCATTTTATATTTATTTTTGAATAATTATATTTGAATAATAACCTTGTAAAAAACTATTTTTTGTAAAACTAAAACTTCATTTCAAAGGTAATTCTTGTTAAACAGATATAATCAAAAAGGCAGGGCATAACATAGGCCTAGAACACTGGTTTACAGAATTTTAATCAAATAAAAATCTAAAATATGTAAAAGTATTCTGCCCCAAATATAAATACTTACAGCTGCAAGCTAAAATTCATTATTTTGCACATAACTGTGTATTTTGTGATTTGTGCTCTTGGCCTTTGTTAAGCCTGAAGAAAAAGAAGCACTGGTATATATTTTTATTCCTAATGCTTTTTTTGGGGGGGCGAACTCCCCTTATATTTGTGAACTCTGCTCTCTCTCACATCTTAACAGTTTTTATGATTCTTGCTCTTCCACAATTCTTCTCTACGACGTCTCCAAGGTTAGTTTAGAACTGGGCAGTAAAGCTTAAAGCTTTCTCCTATTTTGCACCGTAGTCTTAGAATAACCTTTATAAAATTAAAGCTGAGCTTATTTAGTTTAATAGTTTTCTTAAATTTGGTACTTTGGTAAACAGTTCTGTGATGAAAACACAGTAGGCGTCTGCTTCTCCTAAATGTTTTCTCTGTCTGTTTGTAAGCTCTTCCTCGAAAAAAGAGATTTTAATCTGAAGGGACCTCATGGTTACATAAAGGTTTAATAATTATTAGCCATATTTAATTTAACTAAAAAAAAAAAAAAAAAAAACGGAAGAATCTTACCAAGGTTTGGATCAGAAGTTGGGCGAGTGACATCACCCGAGTAGTCTGAAGAAAGAGAGAGTAAATGATAAATCAATAACAGAAGTAACGCAAATCCTCTTCATGCACAAAATCACTGATCTATTTGTACATATGTAATGTAAATATCTGTTTCTGAAATTTCTGTTTTCCACAGTGCCACCAGAAGTAGAACTTCATAGAAGGAATCACCACCCTGTGGTACCACTGTGGTTGGTAATGATTGTGATAGACAACCCATACTATTTCCTGTTCCATGATATTCAGCTCTAAAATCGAGCTCTTGAAGGAACCAGGGCAAAACTGGAGGTAAATCTTACGTTGGTGAACTCTGCAGGCGAAGCCTCTCTTCTGGAAGCAGTTATTGTCGTTCCACGTCCCGTCCGGATACATTTCCACACAGTCCTCCATCCCCAAATCGTGGTACGCCTCGTTTGGCTCGCCCGGAGCCCAGTTAGTGAAAGCCAGCGCAGTCAGATCTGTCCAGCCCCATCCCACTGCAAATCAATTTAAAACAGCTTTAATTTTCAGCAGAACAAAAGCAGCTGAAGCCTTTACTGTGCTTTAGTGTCATACCAACAAATGCTGATGACCAACAAATGATATATCACTACAATTAGTATGTGTTTAAGAAGCTAATCATTAGCTAAATCATTCTGATTTTCACAATAACATCTGTAATCCTCAGTTTGTAGTTTATTTATAGACCTCTCTAGCTACGCCTGGCATTAGGAATGTTGTAGGAACGTTTATTATCTGCTTTATACTTCAGGTACTTCTCTACTACAGGGACTGGACAAGCTTTGCGTGAGTACATTTGCACATCTGTGTCAGCAATAGGTGCAACGTAAATTTAAAGCTAACTGCTGAATTCATAAAGTGAACATCTAGACGCATTTGGACAAAGTTTAGACAAGTCAGAAGACTAGGAAAAATAGATGTAGCTTCTCTGGCTGTCCTGCATTAGCACTTTAGCACTGTTAGCTCAGACTATTCCTATAGTGTGCAGGAATACAACGCATTAAATATAAGTCCAGCTAGTTTCGGGGGAACAAAGTGGGTACACACTCACATGAGCCGTCCCTGGTGAGTCCGAGCCACACGTTGTGGTATTTGGTGTAGTTGATGTTCCTGATGAACTCTACCTCAGCTCTGCTGTGTACTGAGGCCAGGTCACCTCCTTTAATCAGCTGGCAGTAGTGTCGAGCCTCGGGCCACGAGAAGCCCGTCTTTCCATTATACACGAAGTAGCAGTAACGCCCGTAGTGCGAAAAGCCCGGCATGCATTCCCCGTCTCCAGGAGCGGGAGTCACAGGGGGCTTCTCTGCATCAAGACAAAGGAGGGATTATGAGTGGAGAGATTATTAAAGAAAAAATCATAAAAAAAAATTACAGACGGATAATATTGTACATGTCTTATTTAACAAATATGTCTTGTATGCTTGTATGCTGTGTTCTTAGTTTTATAGGTCAATAGCAGGATTTCCAGCGTCCTTACCGAATGTGATCTTGCAGATGTACGGTTTGGCCACGTCACAGGCCGTGTCGTTCCAGGTACCCTGAATGAAGTGGGATCGGCCGTGCATGCTCACGCAGCCCTCTCCCTTGTGAATGGTGGGCTCCCCTGGACCCCAGTGCGTATAGAAGACTGGCCAGCCATCTGTCCACTGGTAGGTGCTAGTTTCCTCCTGCCAGAAACAGAGAGAGTGTAAAAAACAGCGATTTACTGTTAAACTTCAATGAAAAGCACATACATTATTGGCAGACATTTAATAGGCTATCATTGATTTAATTGCTGAAAATGTATTAATGACATGAAAGCCTTTTTTACATAATTATATGTCATAGTGGTCAAAAACAGAATTTTCAGATGCAATAAAAACAAAAGGTTTCAAATGTGAAAAACTGGATGTTCTAATGTATTTTTGTAATTATGTAACAATGGGATTCACTGATCTAATTTAAGTTTTTAGGTGTTAAAATAGAAATTTCTAACATCATAACGTTAACTTTTTTTGGTAAAAAAAAAAAAAAGAGATTTACTAATGAAACAAATGTTTATAGTGGTGTACCAATAAGATTTACCTGTGTAAACAACGATTTTAACAATATATTTATATAATAAAAGCATCCAGTTTTGTAACAGTAAGACTGACGAAAGTAACAAAGACTTTTTCGTATGTAATTATGTAACAAAACAAAACGCTATTAGTGTTTTAAAAATGTTCATGTTATTAAATCCACGGGTGTGGTCTTACATTGCGCTTGAGGCCGATCCAGGCGTCTGTGCGTTCCTGTTGGATGGCTCCTGAGATGAAGGCCTGGTCGTAGCTCATGTCCACACTGGCCAGGTGCCCTCCCTCCTTCACACATGCCGCCTCTGCATCCGCCCAGCTCTTGTGCTCAGACACCAGCTTGTAGCAGTTCTTGTACCACGAGACGTAGTCGGAAGGGCAGGGGCTCTTAGTGGTAGGGGGAGCGGGAAGATGGCTGTCTGTAGGAGTGCAGAAGAAGCTTGGTCAATATGGTAAACAAGTAAAAACAAAATGATTCAGACAGACTCTCCAAACAAGTGTGTTATGTGGTCAAAACAGTTTAATAAAATGCTTTAAAAGACAAACCAAAAGCTGTAAGATCAAGAGGGCTAGAGGGGTATAGCATTTAATGGTGAAGAGTATGGCTATATTATTTTGTAGCCGATGTCTTGTGTCAGGTGTCTGTATGCTCCTGTTAAATGATGGTAAATCTCACCTTTCTTCCTGTAGCAAACCCAGCCTCTCTCCTCATTACAGTTCTCATCATTCCAACGTCCTGTCAGCAGGTGGTTGTGATTAATGCTGACACAGTGCTCCTAGAAAGGGTCAAAGATACAACAGCAGATTTCAGAAACATAGACTGAAAATATACTCGGCTGTTTCTTTTAGGAATTTATGTTGTCAGTCCATTGAGATGCCTTTACAGGTGTTCTGACACTGTCCTTCGAGTGCAGATTTGTCCTGCAATTAATTCCTTTTATAAGGTCTTAATAAGTAAGGGTTAATCTACAGTTACAGTAAATACAGAATCACCAGCGCCGTAATCTGTTGTACCCGTACTGCTGTGTGACTATACTGCACAACACCTTTTCTTGTTTAAAAGGTGACAATTTCTGTAATTGGTCTGTAAGTCCAAATCATCAAGTGTTATGCTAAAAAACAATGCAAACAGTGGTCCAGTCGATTCAGACTGTGGTTTGTGGCACTTTTCACGCCTGCTATTTTGATTAAAACCACATTGAAAGGTTGGAAGGTCTGGATCAAACAAGGTAGGTCTGAAAGCACCCAAAGTCTTCAAAGAGTTAAGCTAGTGTAAGCTAGGGTCACTTGAGTCGATGACTGAATTTATTGGTAATGTATATTGGCTGTACCTTGCCATCGTTGTTGTTGGGCTCTTTCTCCGCCCAGTTGGTAAACAGGACGGGACTCACTCCATCACTCCAAGCAAATTTGTCCTCATGAAGAACATCAGACAGTCCAATCCACACAGGGTGGATCATGTCCCTCAGATAGCTGGCCACAAAGTCTGGAGAGAGCGAGTAAAAAAAAAAATGGTAGTAATGGTTAAATGTACAACATTTATGGTTTGGTGGTAGTGTGAGTGAGTAAAATCACAGACATTATTTTTTTATATTTATTCTACGCTGCAATTTTCTCACAACATCTCACAATAAGATCATCTATAAGGTTGAAAAACTGTTTATTGTAACGCTTGCTTGACTATTTAAGAATAAGTGTGCTAAGCTGCGCACAGAACACTCATGGTGTAAGAAAATGAGTAATATGAGGAAAAACTACTACTCAGAATCGGTCTGTATCTGCTTGTCTGCTTTGTCTATTAATCTGTCTATCCATCCATTCATCCATCCATCTTTTTGTCCGTTTGTCTATTTATCAGGACAAACGGACAAACGGACAGGAGGAGGAGGAGGAATCGCAGGAGGACAGACTGATTAAAACACTAACTGGGCTATGTGCAATAATTTCTAAAGACTTATTAAAACATACCCAAACTATTTGCAATAATTTTTAAACTGAGTGCAATAATAATAATAATGTGCAACACCGCTCCTGCTGGACTCTTGTATATTGTATTTTTTATATATTTCTTTCCAATTTTCCTTGTGTATATTCATTGTTTAATGTTATGATGCTGCTGGAATTTAAATTTGTTTTTTCTGTCTGTCACTTGCCGTTTTCATTGATGTCATCAATAACTGCGAGGTCTCCTTGCTGGGATCTGCACCAGTCCCGGGCATAGGACCAGTTGGCTTTGATCTCGTTGTTGTAGTGGTTTCCTTTGAACAAGTAGCACTTGTTATGGAAACGCATCCATCCTGCAGAGGAACAGGAGAGGAACGGTCAGTCACACACTTTCACCCATCACCTCAGAGCATCACTACACATTTTTTAAAAATATATTTGCTATGTATTAGGCTAATTTCACTATAACATTTATTACTACATATTTGGAGCTCTGTTAATACTCAATGTGCTCGCTTGGCAAATGATAGTTTAGCTCTTAGTAAAACTGCTAACCCTAATAAGTGTAACTTCCACACTGTATAAAAAAAAAAGTCACCAATATAATTTACAGTATTTTCCAGTTTTTTTGTCTGTGCATCTATGTGGTTAACACTCTGTAGGAGAGCAAAAATATTTATTAGATAGTAGTAGTATGTATTCAAACTGAACTTAATGTGATTTTAGCAGTTTATGCTTTTTAAATGAACAGTAATATAATATTAATGTATACATAATCTACACAATGCATTTTGAATACATAAAAAAAACTTAATTAATTTAAACTTGGGCTTTTACTCTAACAGTAACTCTGTATTCGGACGGACATAAAATGTCTCTAAAATCTGTAATTTTCTGGCAGAGAGGTGCCAGAATCATTGTGCATTATTACATCTACATTGCAATTATTTTATATTAAATGTTTGTTAAATAAAGGGGAACTGTTTTGTAAGGAACACAAATAACCTTATTAATGATTTTTTTTTTGTGGATTAAAGCCCAAATAAAAGTTAAACAAATGCACAATACATTAAGCTTCATTCATTATAGCTATTATTAGCTCACAACTGAAGGTCTATAGTACAATTACTATTATTAATAACATTATTCGTAATGTAACACAATGCACAAAAAAACACCCTGTAAATATTCACTGGTGTTCATCTGTCTGTAATTAGTGAAGAGTAGAAGCTAAAGCACCTGAACTGTTAATGTATGATAATATTAGAGAATGTCATTTTATTTTGTGGTGGGGTGGTTTGAGAAAGTTACCCTCAGGACAGTTTCCCTCCCAGGGCTGGGTAGGTGGAGGAGGGGTGTGATGTTCTCCAGGTAGTTTCTTACACACATATCCCGCAGTGGCCCTGCCGCAGTTAGCATCGTTCCAGGTGCCTTACAGAAACCAAGCAACAACAAAAAATTTTATAATCACATAAAAGAAGTGTTCAATCTTGAAAACGTATGGATTGGTGATGGGTTTCCTCTTAGCGATTATTTTTTTGATAATTTTTTCCATGCCCTCTATTTCTTACAGGTGAGACTCCTGATTTAATGCATGTTTTTCTGCACATCTACAGCTAAACCTTTACAGCCACCGACCAATTTTGCAGAATTTTAACATTCCAATATTAACCTAAATATTACAAACTATATTATAGGAAACATTCACACAATACATATATGTTATTTTCAGAAGATTCTAGAATTACTTCAATACTTCAGTATTGTATGTATATATCTCAAAACTGGAGGGAGACGTATGGAATTATGTAATAAAGTGTTTATCCTCAACATAGATCCATCCTAAACCCTGCTAAGCTGATATGAACTGAGTTAGGGAACATAGTGATGAACAGTAGCAACAAGTCTTGAACAGTCTTGAATTCTAGGTTCTATGTCAAACAAAAGAAACTGCTTAGAAGAATCTCAAATATAATACATATTCTGGGTTGTCAAACACTATTTGTTTACTACATAATTCCATATGTGTTCCATCATAAAATAAAATAAAAAATATGTAGACAAATAATACAATAAAAAAAATACTGAATGAGAAGGGGTGTGTTCAAAAAAATATCACCAATTTGAAAATCAAGAGTCTGTCAATATCTTTCTATAGAATTATAGAGGATATCACCCAGCGCTAACACCTCTATAAGCACTGTACCTGGATATCTGTTCATCTGCACGCACTGCTCCTCCCCGTTAGCGTTGTTGGGCTCTCCTGGAGCCCAGTGCACGTACGTTATCGGAGACAAGTCCACCCATCTGCACAGAGAACCACAGGCTACACATGAGATACCCTGCACATTAGGATGCAGGCTCTCAAACAACTACGAGGCACCTAATCATAACTGTTAAACTAATTGCACAAAGTCTACACACAACTCTGCTTGCCCCAAACAATATTAAATTGATAATTTCTGCTTTTAATCAAACAATCTAAAACAATAAAGTAATCCCTCAGTCTGTAATTGTTATTTGAGAACTACAACTGATACAACTGATAAACGGGACATACATGTACTCTCCTCCCGCAACCCCAAACATCTGCATCCCAATCCACGCAGCAGCGATCTGGCCTGTTCCTACCTGCAGTGAAAACACATCAGAACAATCACTTTAGAAAAACGAAAAAAAAAAAAATTGTGATGAAAGAAATAAAACATAAATAGTTATATATAAATAACTAGAAATAGTTAGGAAACTGCATTCCGTATGCATAACTAGAAATAATGCACTCTGTAAAGAATATGCAAAATAGTTGCACAGCTAAAGTTGTTCCTATTGGTTGCTGTTGCAATCTAGGAGGTTGCTGAGTTAAGGTGTTGCTAAGTGGTTAGTTAGGTGTTACTTGGGTAAGGTGCAATTGCTATGCCATAAAAATAAAGTTAAATGAATTAAATGTCATTAACAAATATAAAAGCCTTTATTATTTTCCATTACTCTTACTGCAGGTGCACACACTGGTGCCGAAACCGCATGCTGATGCATGCCAGAACTATATATGGCCAGTGACCTAATAATTCCATACATGCAAAAAAATCCATAATTTGAAAAAATGGGAGGATGTTAATTTGTCATAGATTTCTTACAAGAAACTGACATTATATTAGATTATAAGTACAATAGACTCCATGAAATGTTGTTGGCTTTCTTCACCTGAACATCTTTAATAAAAACTAGTCATCCAGTATTATCATTATTATTATTAAGGACCTTGACATTCAACTAAATACCTACTAACCCCTTAAAATCCAACTAAATCATATCAGATACATATTTGAGTTCTTTAACCAGAATACATTAAAAATATATAATGATGAAACACAGTGAAATCGTTCTGTCTCTAGGTGGTGCCAGAGTGAGGCTGTTTCTCCTCACCATAGAGACAATGTAGGTCTGCTCCTCTGGGCTCAGAATGGAGGCCAGCAGAGCTTTTTCATGGAAACACCTCTCCAGCGCTGTGAAGAAGTCCACGGCCTCGGTGTCGTTGTAGTAATAACAGATGCCGTTGTTTTTCCTCCAGCCAGGGTTACTTCCACAGTCCGGAGCTGCAGAGCAGAGGGAGCAATAGCATCAATTCCCAGCTCATACACAGCAATACAGCAGACTGATTCTACAGGATCTCATGCAGCTCAAATATTCAGGCATTTATTTAAATACATACTTACTCTGCCATGGCCAACTGCATCTCCAGATCTATCCCTGATTATAGAAAATGTGTGGGATGCTATTGGAAGATCTTTCAACACTCCTATACCCCTACCGCACAATCTGCATCAACTGTGTGTGGATATTGAAGTTATTATGGGATGGATTTTTACAGGAGGAGAATTAGAAACCTCTACAACTCTTTAGATGCAGAGACCTCTGGCATGTTGCATTGTTACACTCCATCACACACACAAGTTATTACTTCTACTACATTACTTTTGTGTGTAAAATAAAATATGAAACCTGGCCATATCAGTTTTTATTGCTCTGGTAACCTTTAACTTCATATCAACATTTTCTCCTGGGGTGCAACAAGTTTTAAAAACAAAAACTATATTGAGAACTGTAAAAACAAATTACAGAATTAATCTTCTTCTCACTTAACTCTTCATACAGACAGAAATCTAGACCAAGGGTGCTCACACGTTGCATTGATGTGTTAATATGTATTACCTGGTATAGCTGAAGGGGGTACTGGGGGTTCGGTGGGAGTCTTGCCCTTGGCGATCATGCACACCCAGTCCTGATGGGCATCACAGAAGATGTCATTCCAGTAGGACGAACCATTCTGAGTGGTGACCAACTCCACACAGTTCTCCCGGCCGGCGTGGTCGTTCGGTTCCCCAGGACCCCAGTTAGTGTGACTGAGCGCGCTACCATCGCTCCATAAATAATCTGCAGAACAGACAACAGAACTCATATCAGAACCTGTTACACACAACTCATAACAGAACCTGTTACACACAACAGTACCGTTACACACAACACCTCCTGGTTCAGTTTACCAAAAAATTACATTTTTAGTTATCCTTTTAGTAAAACTAGGCTGCAACACACCTCCCTCCAGTGCGTTCCTGCTTAGGCCAATCCACTGGGTCTTGCCCTTGGTGTATTCAGCCATGAATATTTCCTCCTCTGCATTATGGATGCTGACGAGGTCAGCGCCTCGCGCCACACAGTCCTCGTGGGCCCCTGCCCAGCTCTTCTTATTGGTATATTCCTCTGTGTAGAGCTAATGGGTGAAAGATACATACACAAATAATATCCTGTTATCCCAGGTTCACACTACATGACTGTTTGTGCTGTAATTGTGAGCCCTTTACACTACATGACTGACTGGTGACATGGGATCACAATTACAATTTTTTTTTTGCTCTACTTTCTAAAATAAAAGAAATACTCAGAAGAATTCATAGAGAATAGACAATCACTCACGAGCTCTCTCTAGAGGATAGCAGTAATTTTCTGATATAAAAAAAAGAAAACAGAAAGTGGCCAGACTCTCTATGAACAGCTCTGGTCATGCAGAAGATGAGTTTTGGACCCGTGGTTCTCTCTTTCTACGTGATCTCATTGGCTGTAGGTAGCCGCAGCTCTTGACTCCCAGTCAGTGACTGGATCAGATATTAAACCTGCTAGATATTTCAGAAACGTCTTGGCTTTCAGTAGTTCACACTACACGACTGAGCTTTTTAGAAACACCTTCTACTGTATGGTCCTACCCTGTAGCACTGTCTGAAGTGTGGCAGGCTGGTCCAGCCTGTGGCACACCCTGTGGCGGGGGGCGGAGTCGGGGCCTTGGTGGGAGGGGAGATACCATCTCTAGGTATCTCGCAGATGAAGGGGTGGGACTGGTCACAGTTCCTGTTCACCCAAAAGCCTGCAGTGGGCTTGGTGGTCATGGTGACGCAGGGGCCGGCACCGCTCTCTGTTGATGCCAAAGAAAAATGTGTCAGGCACATCAACATGATTTAATGATGATAAAATAACGGACTATTCTATACTACAACATTAAATGGTGAAAAATTCATCTGACTATTAAATTATTAAAGAAAAGAAAAGTGTTAGTGCACACATACCATTACCTTTCTGTTATTTTAAAGTGTTAGTGTTTATTTGTGACTGTTTATTTGTGTGTAAGTTCAGAGTTACCAGGCTGGTTGCGGTCCCAGTGGGAGTACACCATAAAGTCCCCATTGTCCCAATAATAATCCACTCCTGCTGACTCGCCCTTCGCTCTCAGACCGATCCACCAGTGCCCAGAGTAACTGGCCAGGCGGGCAGTGAAGTGGGCCTGCTCATACCTGCATCACCCGCGGGTCAGAGAAGGAAGAGAAACATAAAAGGAAGGACAGAAGATTATTATAGAGTATTTGTGCTATTCCCTCTTTCTGAATCTGACACACAATTTTTAGCTCCATTGTGTAGGGCCAAATGACTGAAAAGATTTTTTTAGACCAAATTTCCATGACTTTTCCAAAACTTTCTGGGTATTTTTAATTTTACAAATTTATCCAGACCTGGAAATAGCCATTTTTGTCTCACACTCACAGGTCTCCGATGTGTAGAAGGCTGCTGTCTTTATCTTTGGTCTCACAGAAAGTTTTAGCCTCAGCACGAGTCATCGCCGTCTCCTCCAACCAGTAACAAGAGTACTCGAACGCATCCCAGCCCTGGGGGAGGAGGGAGTGATTGGTTGGGAGATGAGTGAGTGAGTGAATGGGTAAGTGGGTAAGTGAGGGAAGTCTGTACGTTGCGTGATCTGAACCCACCTGAGGGCAGCCGTACACAGTGGGTTTGATAGAAGGCAAGGGGTAGTGACCTTTGGTCATTTTGCAGATAAAGGTGTTAAGTTCTGTGCAGGTGACGTCGTTCCACCGGCCGTTCTATTAAAAAAAAAAAAACAACAACAACTAGGGTGAAAACAGGCTGAATGAATTTTCATAACATAACCTGGTAACACTTTACAATAAGGCCACAAATAACAGTACTTACAACAGTAATAAACACTATTAAATAGTTAAATAATGGCTCAACTAACTATTAATTGACACTGGTGTTGGGGAATGGATGAACAGGGGGTGCTTTATAATTATTACACCTACACTGTAAGCATAAGTATACACAACACAAAGAGAACCCACTTATACACAAGCTAATAAACATGAAAATACACACTTTACACAAGAGCAAGAGTAAGTGGTAAGTAATAAATGAGTCCTGTACAACTGGTGTAATTTAGCAGCAGGTAGGCTAGCAAAAATATATGGGTAATGCTAACAAACTAGAACAGTTAGATAGTTTAACTACAGTATTTCTCTCTCTTTTTCATGTAATGTGAATCCAGTCTTTCTCTTACCCCTTGGTACATCTCCACGCAGTCCTCATTAAAGCCCAGGTGGTTGTTGGGTTCTCCAGGTGCCCAGTATGTGAAAGTGACCTCATGGTTGTTAGACCAGAGGAAGTAGCCGGAGAATTCCAGATCGTTCAGCCCAATCCATACGTCACTGGTGGCTACAGGATAGAATTGTATTTGATAAGAGTTATTAGGGGGTAATTCAGCATTTTACCTTCTCCTCAGCATGCTTATATGATGGAGTTGGGATGTAAAAAAGGCACATTAATCCTGATTTGCACTGCTCCTCCTGGATTTGAAAAAGTGAGCTAAAATTAAACTGAAAATGCCTGTTGACACCTGATGTTACAATGCACTTTTGGTGACCTGATCATGTTCAGTTTCTACGGATTACAATCAAATCCCTCATGCAGGGCAGGATTTTTTTTTTTTTAAACTGTTTTTTTCAGGAAGTAAAATGGTAATGTTGTAGTTGTGGTTCTAACGAGAGAAAGTAAAATTATGCCCATCAGCATACATATATATTCAAAAGCACCGTTGCTTTTTGAATGACGCAGACAAAAGGCGTTAAAAGACAGGGTTCAAGATAGCAATGAACATTGCTATGCTCTTTGTGATGGGTGTAGTATAGGGCCAAGTGTGTTTTTATCATCCCACTGCCACACAGATAACTAAAGAGCTTGGGGCCACTTTTACCAGCTGTGTAAACATAGCCTTGCTGGCTCAGCCTTAATTCAACAAAACAACCAGAACCTGTGGCTGGTAAAAAAAAATGTAATCCTTCAAAACTGCAAAGACCAACATCACAATACTGATAAACAGTTAATATATCATGCAGCTCTTAATGCATACCCAAGTAGAGGTAGCTCTCCAGCCAGCTCTGCTCTGTGATGGACATAATAGACACCAGGTCTGCGCCCAGCTTCCTGCATTCAGAGCGAGCGTCGTACCACGTCTTCTTCACATCAAACGGCCTGTAGCAGAATTCTCCAAACTCGTGCCAATCAGAATCGGGACACCTCAGCTCTGTGTGGGAAAAGATGATCACCTTTATTTATCTTTATTTTAGAGTCACAGTTAATTATGTTATTTTTTCACTTGCTGTCCTCTATGATATTTAAGAATCTAAATAATTGATGAACGAAAAAACAAATTAATAACAGAAAATAAATGTTTAACTTGAGTGAAAAACATTTACTTATACATACCTCCATCAGCAAACTGGAAGGACACAGAGTAATCTCCAGAGAATCTGGGAATAAAGAAAACATGAGGTTATGAGTAAATCTGTCCGATGATCACTTCAGGCTAATAAAATGTATTCTCTTTAAGAGTCAGGTGAGCTCTGGATTGCTATTTTAACGGTGCAGCCTCTTTGATCGTGTCCAATGCTTCTCAGCTCATTTACAGGAACAGCAATGTTATTTTATTTACTATTCAGTTTATTATTGATGTAAAAGTTGGGTTTGTGCTGCTGTGTTTTCATGTGTGTGTAATTAGTGGGGTGTATAATATAGATAATATGTTTAATATAATAATAATACAATAAATTGGGCCATACTGTTTGGAGGTGATGCCGTTTCTCGTGGAGCCGCTGTAGAAGCTCTGACCGGGGGCTTTGAGCACTGTGCAGTCTCCTCCGATCTCATTCAGCACCACTCCCGCATGAATAGCAGCTGCACAGATGTTCGAGTCCTACAACAAACAGGCCAGTTACTTTAGCCTGAGTTTAATCTCAAAGCCAGACCCATACGTTTAGAAACAATATAGAATAAACAAAACTACCACTAAGTGAAACTCCATGAAGATATTAGATTGTTCATTTTATTTGTACTCACCCCACGGTACGTCATAGTACCGTAGACATTGTAGGTCTCATGTGCACAACCAGCGGGACAGTGGACACTAAAACACAGAAGCACAACCAGATATTATCTACAGCTCTGGAAAAAACGAAAAGATCACTTCAGTTACTGAATCAGTTTCTCTGATTTTACTATTTATAGGTTTATGTTTGAGTAAAATGAACATTGTTGTTTTATTCTATAAACTACAGACAACATTCCTCCCAAATTCCAAATAAAAATATGAAAAATGACTGAAATAACAAAAAAGATGCAGAGCTTTCAGACCTCAAATAATGCAAAGAAAACAAGTTCATATTCATAAAGTTTTAAGAGTTCAGAAATAATCAATATTTGGTGGAATAACTCTGGTTTTTAATCACAGTTTTCACGCATCCTGGCATCATGTTCTCCTCCACCAGTCTTATACACTGCTTTTGGATAACTTTATCCTGGTGCAAATAACAGGATAACTTTATCCTGGTGCAAAAATTCAAGCAGTTCAGTTTGGTGGTTTGATGGTTTGTGATCATCCATCTTCCTCTTGATTATATTCCAGAGGTTTTCTATTTGGTAAATCAAAAAAACATAACTCATAATATTTAAGTGGACTCTTATTTTCTTCCAGAGCTGTATACACTCACTGACTCCTTTATCAGAAGCCCCCACTTGGTAGCTCTACATCTTATTAATAAGAACTAGAAATTTGAAGCACAAGGTACAGTATGTGTTTCTGTTAAGGTGGCCAGTGAGTGAAAGCATAAGGTGCAGTCCTATAATGTGTGAACGGTTTATTTAATGTCTGATTAATGTATGGTTGACAGTAAGCAATTCCGAAACGTCGAAAAACATTATAAAACTTTGCGAATTTTATTGTAAATAATCAGAATTGCGTGATGTGTGCAGTACATACCTCATTTTATCGACAGAGTGGTCCAGGCTAGGAGTTCTACTGCATGGAATGGCATCTGTATAAAACATATACACACAGCACAAAAACAATGAAAACAACAGATATTTCCAGTTATGATACCAAATTATATTGCAATATATTCCACTTTATTTTTAATATACTGCCAACATATTACATAATTAATGATATTGAAAAATAAGCAGGGTTAACATACAGTCTGGTGCACAGCCCAGAATTTCAAAGCGCAGTCCTGCTTCGTTGTGCCACTCTAGTGGGAGTATCCGAATATATTTCACGGACACAGGGTTCCCAAACAGCTGAGTCTCAGCACTGCCTCGGTCCACTGAGCCTGGAAACTCCTCTACCTACAAGACACAAACACACACACACACACACACCTGTATAAGTACATATGCAACATATGCAGTCATACATACAGTTTGGGAGGGCACTGGGTGATGTATGGGTTTAGGGGTGGGGAGGAAGGGAGAGTTGATTAGGCTGAGTAGTGTGCCTCTGATAGTGGTGAAGCGCAGATGATTGGACGTCACCATAGTGAATACCATAGTACTGCATACAAAAGTACACAGACATATCATCCTCGACTATAGGTGGAATTTAAAGGTTAGGAGCAGTTTAAGCAGGACTGGTATGTGTCCTAATCTCAAAGAAAAATATTTTAGCTATTAATGAAAAACAATGGTTCAGTGTTTAAAAACTCTTTAAATAGTATATATAATATCTAATATCTACAGAAATAAACCTTAGTAAATACTGAGGAGTTACAGCATACAGTAAGAATAACCACCAATTCTTACTTTTAGTTTTTTCACCAATTCTTACTTTTAGGGTTTTTACTGTTTGGGTTTAGATACCATTTGGGGTTTATACCTTTCCCTCAGCAGTGTAGTCTGTCCAGGAAACACCGTCCAAACTGGTCTGGACCTTAAACTTGGTCACCCAATGGTCAGCAGTGGGGCAGCCCTGGATCACCACCCCTGTGATCTTCTTGGACTCAGGAAGAGTCACTTGAATCCATGAATTAGAAGCTGATGTTCACAATCAGAAACACAGAATTTCAGTAACGCAGTGTTATTTCAATATATTGTAATATTTAAGTTCATAGCAATTATCTAATATTACTATACACTAAAGAGTATAACAAATTTATATAAAGTAGAAAATACTGACCGGGGCTGGAGGGCATCCAGCACGAATCTCCGTTCAAACGTCCCTTGCTGGGTTCTTTTCCGCTCATGGAAGAGGAGGCGGAGAGCATGGAGTCTGTGATGGTGCCATCTTCCACCCCCAGACCCTGCACACACACTGAAATAACACACACATACAGACAAAACATATATATATTAGATCCATAATGTATACAAATTAGACTAGAATTACAAGCTTAGCCCAGTTTCATTTCTTTTTCTGTCTGTCTTTGTATTTTTCTTCTGCCTGCCTCTTATATTTGTCATGTGCCAGTGTACTGTCTCTTCCCTTGCAGAACTTAACTAAATAGTATTCACAATTGTGCCTCTTTTGTAGCCCCGCCCTCTTGTTATCTTCCCTAGGTGTTTCTTTTCAGTCTCAGTTAGAGCTATCTAATCTGGACCGAGCATGTCGATTTCTAAGGATCAGAATAATGTGGAAAAGGTGGCTGGTAGGCTATGAAAGCGGGTGTGCAATATATACATATATTGTCTGTTTTCGAGTATGCTAGCACAGACGCTAATCCAGAAAGCTAGCTACCCATCTATCCTAGCTAGATAGGTGTTGTGCTGAATGCTCTCTCACACACATACATACACACACACACAAAAATATGCAGCTAAACTAGAGTTTATTGTCTTCATTAACGTTCTCAGTTACAATATTCTCATTTAAAAAAGCAGCAAAGCCAGACCTAAACCACACTACAATACAATACCGTCTCCCCTCCAACAATACAGGAAACTATTAGCATTTTAAAAATATGAATCATGATTTTAATATTGTGGAGATTAATACAATCGAACACTAATTCTTTTATTTACATTTAAGAATACTTTAGAATTTGTGAGGTTCATAATGAATATCTCAATTTCTACATACCAGACTGCTCACAGCTGTAGACCACCTCCATGTATTTGGAGACGCTGGGGCAGATGTCATTGTCTGTGTTGGCGAAGACGAAACAGAAGCCCCGATTATCACACTGCTTCCTCACCTTCTCCAGAACGCCGGGGATAGTGCAAGTACCTGCAGAACAGAAACATAGTCAGGATTGAGATCTGCTGTTATTTACAATGTTACAAATAAGGTGCCCTTATTTGCTATCGTAACAATGGGAAAAGTACACCTTTTGCAGCTCAAAACGGGAAAGTCATTCACTACCTGTATTACCTTAAATAATGATGAGTGTAACGTGAAATAAACCAATCAGATTGTCACTTGCTCATCATTTCCTTTAAGAGTCAGGTGAGCTTTGACTTTGACGGATTGCTATTTAAACGGTGCAGCTACCTGGTCGTGTCACACGCTCCTCAGCAGAGGCATTCACGCTTTGAAAGTGCACCAGCAGTTAATTAATTTTATTTAGTATTCTGTTTATTGTTGATATAAAAGTTGGGTTTGTGCACTGTTTGTAAGCTTACCCGTAGAGCCGTCCAAGTACGGACAAATTTGGTCACTTTTGCGGCCGAAGAAAGCAGACTGGATATTGATGACACTGTTGGTCTCACAGTGCAGGACCAAGAGGGAATCCTGACATGTGTACACTGTTAAAAAGCCTGCAGAGAGAAAGAAAACACATACATATGTACAAATATATATATGTTATATATATTTTAAATGATAGAGCACAGTTCATTTATCATGCTATCTCTTGACCAGGCTCAGCTCAGATTAGCTTGGCTCTTGAAAGAAGCAACTTCTCTGCTTTGGAAGATGGTAGATATTAGTTATATGGAACTCTACAACCGTCTTGTAGTGCTGTAACACTCCCATATTTTTGTGTTGTGTTGGAAAGATAGTTCGTATTACTGCAAATGAGTTTAAATCTTCTGTTGGACTGTTGGTCTGTTGGGTTAACATAGCTAGGTACATTATTATCAGTGTTCACTTTTAAAAGTAGTCGTTGCTACATAAGGTAGATATGTTACCGGTACATACTTTCTCTCTTTGTAATATGTAATACTGTATTTTTTGTAATAAAATAAAAAGTCACATACCGTCATGGGGTGGTGGAGGTTCTGGTGTGTTTCCTGTAACAGAAAAAGTTGGTTGTAAAAACAGTTTGTCTGCTTGAATCTGAATGTGAGAGCAGATAGGACTGGGGAACAGTACCGCGGCGTTTGCAGACGTAGCCCCGTTTGTAATCGCAGTTGTCGTCATTCCAGTAGCCACTGTTGATGTAGATGGTGAGACAGTCCTCACCATAGTAGTCATCGGGATTACCTGAAGCAAAAGGTCAAGTACAACAAAGAGATGTTATACACTTTTTAATCAATACATTTCCATGATTTTTCATGACTCTTCCATGCCTTCACTGCAAATTGTAATTATGTAGTATGCGCTCTGCAGAGTCTTTAGCTTGGTGTTGGTGAGAGAAATACCGGTGACTTGTGTTTAGCTAGCTAATGCTAACTAGCTCCTTGCTGCTTCTCACAAATTTTACCAGCTGCATGGTGGCATTTCTGCATATTTTCCAGTTTTCCGGGTTCTTATATTTGTATAAAAGAAGCCAGGCAGCATTAAATCAGCATTAGTCCCTCACTGCTCCATTCATAGCAAGCTGACAAAAAAAAAACATTTTTTTTTTTAAAAACAAAATAGCTTTTCTCCAAATTTCCATGACTTGTTCAAAAATTTTTTAGGTATTTTTGATTTTTCAGAACTTATCCAGGCCAGGACAATCCGTGTATCATTCGTTCATTTGATATTCAATTGAGAATCAAAATCGGAAAATTAAAAAACCAATTCGTTTTTTCGTTTTTGAATATAATACCAAAAAACGAATAACGGCTTGTATTTTGTATTTTTATTTGGTTATCCAAACAAAAATTGGAAATTTAAAAAACGGACCAGGAGCCGAATTTGATTTTGATTTTGAACTTGACCCATTTGTGTGCCCCGGAAGTTACTGATTTGTTTATTCTTGGTGGGTTTCTGTTGCGCGGGAGTTCACTGCAGTGTTATCTACACAGTCTGTATTGCTGTAGGCAGCATGGCCGGACTGGAACCACATTCTGGCCTAATTAAAGATCTTTTTGAAGGTGGTAAGACGCATGAAGAGATTTCGTGCACGTTGCAGCAAATGGGGATCCAGCGATGTTCTGCAATGAGTGTTAGAAGGTTCTGTGTTCAACACGACCTTAAGCGAAAAAGACATGTATTTTCTGTTGTCATATCGTCTTCTTTCACTGCAACGCGTTTAGTTCCTCTGAACAAGATAAAACTCTCCATCCTCAACTCCATCCAAAGCCTACAGCAATACAGACTGTGTAGATAACACTGCAGTGAACTCCCGCGCAACAGAAACCCACCAAGAATAAACAAATCAGTAACTTCCGGGGCACACAAATGGGTCAAGTTCAAAATCAAAATCAAATTCGGCTCCTGGTCCGTTTTTTAAATTTCCAATTTTTGTTTGGATAACCAAATAAAAATACAAAATACAAGCCGTTATTCGTTTTTTGGTATTATATTCAAAAACGAAAAAACGAAAAAACGAATTGGTTTTTTAATTTTCCGATTTTGATTCTCAATTGAATATCAAATGAACGAATGATACACGGATTCAGGACATTGCTATTTTTAAATCCTTTAAATAACTTTTCCTTTTTTTTTTTATCACCACACGAACCCTGAGTAAATGTTTCTAAAAAGGTTTCTTTATCTCACCTGAAGCCCAGTTGATGTAGCGGAAGGGGGCCCGATCTGTCCACTCCCAGCCTCCCTCAGTGACCGAGTCGTGTCCTCCCATCCACAGAGACACTCCATTAGGGATCGACTGGATTTGAGCTACAAACAAAAACAATAATAACATAATATTTTTTTTATTAGACATAAAAAGTTGCTTTACAACTGCTCCTGGGCTAACTCTATAGATTACTCCTATATGATATTGACCTTGAACCCCTAATAGCCTAATGTCTGTTCACACAATGCTTTTGGGTGATGACACAGAACACAATGTAAGATGACTGCATTATTATTGTAATATTGTGGTATAAGGTGTAGAATGTGTGTGTGTGTGTGAGATGGGTGTGGCTACCCTGGATGAAGCCTTGCTCGAATGGTTCAGTGATGCTGAGCAGGTCACCCCCCTGGTTCACACAGTCGGCTCGAGCTTCTGCCCACTTCCGCAGAGACAGAGAGTTAAAGAGGTAACAGTAGTCATTGAAGGGGTCAGCAACCCACGATCCGCACTTCTCATTCCAGCCTGAGAGATAGAGAGTGATGTAGTGGTGTAATTACTTCAATACTATGATACTATTACAATTTGACAGAAGTAACTGATAAAAAATAAAGTTTGTAAAGTTAAGTTATTTATATTGACTAAACAGACAATGATATTCATAAATACAGGGCCATCTAAAAAAAAATAATATCTTTGAAAAGTTATCTTATTTCAGCAATTCAGTTAAAAATGTAAAACTCATTATATATAAATGTTTTACACATAGAGTGATCTATTTCAAGCATTTATGTATTTTATTGTTGATGATTATTGTTTACAGACCACGAAACCCAAAAATCAGTGTCTCAGAACATTTTATTTTATATAAGACCAATTGGTACTTTCTGCAGTGTGGGCAGTGTGCCCACACTGTCCTGCTGGAAAATGAAATCTGCAGCTTAATATAAAATTCTAATTTTCTGAGACACTGATTTTTGGGTTTTCATTGGTTGTAAGCCATAATCATCAATAATAAAATAAATAAACTCTTAAAATAGATTACTCTGTGTGTAATACATCTATATAATATATGAGTTTCACATTTTTGTGAACTGAATTACTGATTTAAAGTAACTTTTTAAATTTAAAGTTTCTTTTAACACTTGAGAGTAATATAAATAAATGTAAAAAAAATTATATATATTATAATTAGTTTGTTATTTATGCATTTCTAACTCTTATCTGCAAAGTGGCTTAAAACTCAAAGTACCACCTACAAGTCATTTACAGGAACATATACAAGCAAATTTAGGATTGAACGAAAATGAAATGTGTAAAAACACTGTTGAATATCCTGATGTTAATGTGAAATAAAAAAAAAAATAATGCTATTTAAATGCATACTCCAAAATCCAAAAGTAGTTGAGTGTAGGACAGATGGATCTCACCTGGTCCAGAAGTGGGAGGGACAGGTGGAGGACCTTGTCCTTTAGCTAAAGAGAACACAAAATATAATTTTACCATAAACACTTGAACAATAGGACACTATGAAACATGAAATATAAAATGTAATTCTGAGACTGACAGGGTCAGAATCTTTACTCCTTTATTTTATAACAGTGCTTTCATTAACAACCAGTGCCTCAGCTCAGCACCTCCTGCCAGGACCTCGGTAAAAGCTGGTGTCCCACCTTTTTGGCAGATGAAGGGGAACGTGGAGGTACACGGCAGGTCGTTGAGTTTGCCGGTCTCCCAGTGCTCCGTCCCTCGTATGTGCACACAGTCCTCATTATCCTGCCAGTTGTCCGGCTGACCGGTCTCCCATTCTAAAATCGTCTGTGAACAAAAAATTGCAAGGAAATTATATTATACAAATTAGACTGAGCTCTGTGTAGATGTGGACTTTGTATTTTTCAGCTCATCTATATACCATATGCTCATCTCCCACATTCAGTACAATATACTGTATTTTTTAGAGTAGTGAATGACTAATTTACAGGAGTTGAAGGCTTATTACAAACTACTGTTTATGATTTTAAAACTATAAAACAGTGCTGTTGTCGCAAAAAAGATAAAAAAAAAAAAGGCCAAATGCAACCAAACAAATCCAAGTTTCCCAACTAGTAAATAGAAAAAAAAAACAATCAATAATTTTGTGAGTAAAAAAAAAAACCCTGTGATAATATATAAATATCCATTAATTAGCTCATTTACCCAATGTTTACATTCACCAGATTCCGTTTTTCACGAATGTTAAATGTAGTAAATAAAAAATGTGTGTTAGACTGTCCTTAATTGTGTGTCTTAATTTTAAATATATTTAAAATTTTCAATACCGGTTCCCATACAATACTTTTACTGAATTGTAACCAAACAAAACAAAAAAAAAAAAAACTAAACTTAAAAAAAAAACTCTTAATATTGGGACAATGTGTATTAAACAGCAGATCTAAGTAATCTCATTCTCATACTGTCACCATGAGAGACTCTATCTTTCTGGATCTTGTTGGAACAAACAGTGAGCATGTTAGTGTCGCTTCATTAAGAACAAAAATCACTGCTTGTGCTTAAATTGCATTTTTTTCCCTTCGCATATTGCTTTATGCATTTCAGTTTTAAGAGTTATTTTAAAAAATATCAGAATTACATTGAAAAAATTAAGTATATTAGTGATTTTTGAGAGGAAGGCAGTAGTATCTAAGAATCGATACTATATCTAAGTATTTATACCTTTCAGTCGGTGGCTTTTGGTATCGAATTTCGATACCCAGCCCTAAACTTAATGACTTAAAAAATCAACAAAGGAAGGACAAAGAAATTACATTTACAGACAATGATACACTTTCAAATGCAGGCTTTGTCTCGAAATCTTTGGAAGGTTCTTTATAGTTTAGAAGAATATCTGAAGTGTTACATACGATGGCTGATCCGTCCGTCCACTTCCACTGTCCTTCTTGGTCAATGTCATTCAGACCCACCCAAGAAGACCTGGGCATGTGAGCTAAGAAAAGGCAGACAGACAGGTTCATTTATATGAAGAAATCAGAGTTGGTCAATTTCTCTACCACAAACCACAACTTCACATCACAACCACCCGAAATGACTGTTTAAATCTTAATACTGAACTATTTTTGGAAATAAATAAAATAAATAAATAAAATATGGATTTACTGTTTAATCTGTCTGAATTAAATAGTGTGTTTGTATAATCTAGAGCAGTAGTTTTAAAACTGTGGGCTGATGCCCCCCAGTGGGTTTCAGGAGTACTGCAAGAAAAAATATATTTGTTTCTTTTAAGCATAGACTGTATATAGCTGGACAGAGCATCGTCTCTCAAAAGTGAAGCCACCACAGGTCGGGCGCCCCCTGCTGTTCGGCTGCAGAAAGCTGTGTAACTCCACCCATTACCATAGGTTTCAATGCCAAAACAGACAACTCTCAATCACGTTTTTTTCCAATATAAATGGAAATGAGTAGGAGCTCTCTACAGTCTTTCTCCCTCCTCTGGTCTCTACTGCGCAGAATCGGGTGGCAGGATCGCTAACATGGCGGAAGATTTTGGCTTCATTTTCATTTAATGTATGGGAACGGAGACACGGCGTCCATCTTTTTTTTACAGTCTCTGCTTTTAAGTAATAAAAATCAAATTGTTCAGAAAATTAAATATTCTTATAATTAATTAATAAGAATAAAAGAAGTTAATCTGTTTGCAAAACAAACTTGTTAATTGGTGTGTTGTAGCACAATTATGAAGTTGCACTGTATTTGGTTTTAAATTGCAAATAAAATATTCCTGGGGCAGTGGACAGTTTTGTGGTGGGTTAGGTGGGTTGTGAGTTGCAAAAGTTAGAGAACGCCTGATCTAGAGTACACTACTGTATAATACTCTATAATAAACACAGAAAACAGAAAATGAGTAGCAGATGAGACTCACCTGTAATGAAGCTGGTGGTCTCCTGGTTGGGGATGCTGGCCAGGTGTCCACTCTGAGAAACACAGTAGGCTTCAGCTTCCTGCCACGTTTTAGACATTTCAGCTTCAAAGTGGTAGCAGTAATTTCCATACAGCAGATACCCTTCGTCACAGTGAAAGTCTGACCAGAGAGAAAGAGAGAGAGAACACTTGTTAAATGTTTTAAATAATTTTGTTCTAAATGTTCTATTTTAATACTTAGTTTCTCTAAATATCGAAATATCCAGGTACTCTGTCCTGCCTACCTGGGGCAGCAGTCGGTTGAATATTTTGACCCCCCGTCATCTTACAGATGTAGGCCATGTTCTTGAAGCAGTTGGTGGTCTCCCACTTTCCAGCATAATTTCCTGAGATAAAAAAATATACAGGAAGGGTCAAACAACAAGCATCTGTTTTTCATTATTTTATTTACTAATACAACTATTAATACTTGCAAATACTACTATTAATAAAGTATTCAGTTTGTAATTAATTATTTATTATCTACAATATATTATTCACTATATATTATGCATTGTGTACTCTAGCATGAACTGTTTATTAGCTATAAATGTATTTAGCATTTGCTGTAAATTATTTAGTAACCACTACGGATTCTGTATTGATTATAAGTGACTCAATATTACCTATAAACAAAAAACAGCATCTACTACATTCAGTAGTCTCTACAAATTGCTAAGCATCCAATATGACTTATATGAATTCTGTATTTATTAAGAACTGTACAGTATTTACTATAAATTATTTAGTGTACACTATGATTTGTTTAATAACCAGAGTAAATCATCAGGATCTACTATAAATTATTCAGTATCTACTATAGATTATTCACTATCCATTCCAAATTATTCAGTATCTACTACGAATTACTCAGTATCTAGTATAAATGATTCAGTATGTTTGCTAGCTATGGTATGGTATGTAATTTGCTTGTAACGCTGACCTGTGAAGATTTGTCCGCAGTCCCAATAGACCTCTGTGTTTTTTGGGAATCCGGAGTTCCAGTTGGAGAACTGAATGTCCGTATTATCAACCCATTTAAATGCACCATCCTGGGCCATATCTGCTCACAAAGAAAAAAAGAAGCTTTTAAAAATAGAGAAAGTAACGGAGATCAACGACTTTTATTACGGGCATGATGCAAACTACATAACACAGACTGGCAACTTTTGATGTGCTCAGAACAATGGCAACCATTAGGCTGTTGCACCACCATATTCTTTCTCATTTTCCTCAGAAAACTGCCACCCTTTCTGACCAAAAAAAAAAAAAAAAAAAAAAAACATACCTGAAATCCCAATCCACACATCTGGGATGTCCACCTGGTGCAGGTCAGGGAGCTGAGCATTAATAAAGAACTGCTCATCCTCACTAAAATGTACAAAACACACCAATATGATATGATATACACACATTTTTGCTATCAGATCTTTACATTGTTTATAATACTATTAATACCCAATTTAATAAGCACCAATAGATGCAACCATATATTTACTAATGGCTAAACTTACCTTGTGATGGTCAAAAGTTTGCCATTCATTGAATTGCATCTGCTGAAGGCCTGATGCCAGCTGGTCAGCAAATAGTTGTTGCTGACCACCAAATAGCAGTTTCCACCGAAGCTCAGCCACCCCTCAGGGCAAATGGCTACAGACAGAAAAACACACCACTAAGTAACTGTAATAAGATATTCAGTAACTACTTTAAATGATTGAATAACTTCTATAAATGTTTCAGTAACTGTTAGACATAATTCAGTAAATATTATAAATCATAAAATAACTGCAATTTAGGATTCAGCATCTGCTATACAGATGAGAAACTAGTATGTTGTTCCAAGTCTTTAAAGTTAAAAGGGTAAAATCTAGGCTTACTGTTTAAGCCTCTTTTGCATAGGTAAGGCCTTTCATAGCGGCACACATGGGTCTTCCATTTCCCATACTCATCTCCTGCATCCTTGATCATGGAAGCGCACACACCATTCTGCTTATCACTGTAAAACACAAACACACACCATTAAGGGTTTTAAAATAAAACACTTTTTTTCCTAGTACTTTGCTACTAGGCTAGTTCAGTCAGTTAGGGGATTAATTAATATACAGAATAAACATCTGGAGCAAGAAATACATGTAGAGGTGGTAGAATAGTATGGCAGGATTGTACTGAAATTACTATGACTATTACTCTTACGTGAGGTCAGGCTGCCCATTAGGCCAGTTTGTGTAAGAAGAGCTGGAGGAATCTGACCAGGAGAAGGTGGTGCCATCTACTTGGATTTGGCAGGATAAAGTTGTGCATTTCTGTAAGAATAAAAGCTCTAGTTAAAGAAAGCATGTTTACATACTGTTTAGTCAATCTCAGGAACATGAAAGAAATAATCTGGTTTGTCTTTAAAGGAGAACTCCAGTGTGAAATAGACTTGGGATGCAGTGTAATATTATAACAAGTATGATCTTTTGTCCAATAGCCCTTCTCCGCTGGCCCCCAGCATTTTGAAATACCGCACTTTGAGCCGATGCTCCCAACAGGCTTACAATTCTAACAATTGGGGCATGCAAAGAAATCGCTATTTGTTTTTTCCACTATTAACAACAACCTCAATGCTTTAGCTTTAAACTAAGTCACGATAAGTCGACTTATGAGTATAAATAAAAAGGTAAAAATAAATGTTTGCGACCCGCTAAAAAGGACCATATCTCATTTTGTATCCAGGCTAGAGGCACCTAACAGGGTATTTCCTGCTCATTTTAAAGTTTCCCCCATAACCTTATCATTTCATTACAATTTATTAACCACTTAGGAGAGATCATCATTACATTTACACATATACAGCTTTATTGCATTCTAATAATCATCTTCATGGTGCAATCCTGTATTTGTTAGTGAGTGTACAAGCATTAGACCCTCACCAGGGTGGAGTAACCAATCCACATGTCAAGAGGGGAATGGTCCAGGCGGCTAATGACGTACTGCTGCTCGGCCGCAGACTGAATGGACACTAGATCACCTCCTTCCATCACACAGTCAGTGCGGGCAGCAATCCAGCTCTTCCTCAGTTGAGAGTTTAGCTTATAGCAGTTAGAGCCGTACTGCTCCCACCCATTGGCCGTGTCACACTGTGGTGTGGGGTTTGCTACAGAGAGAGAAAGATCACATCACTGTGATAAGTTCATGGCTTTTTTGTGCATCGTAATGCATTACTCTGTACACGTAAACAACACATTATCTATGCAATTACTGCAGACAGCTACAATAATAATAATAATAATAATAATAATAATAATAAAATTGTCACTGTCCAATTAAAAACAAGTATCTTCAAAACGTTTGTTTAAAACATTACAGGGAAAAAAAACTTCTAAACTTTCAATAAAAGTTAATGTAAAAACAGATTATTTCAGGTCATTTTAAAGTACTTCTATTGGTCCTTTCATCAAGACAAACATGGAGATACTTGTTTTTCATTAGATAGCGACAATATACATTTATACACTTTTGTACAAAGGTCTTGGGACATTTTCTATGTTTACAGCTACATCTATCTTAAATTTCAGATAAAAAGGGAACAAACATGTTGAGCCTTACGGTTGTCTCGTCTGCAGATGTACGGCCGCTTGGATGTGCAGTGCTCATCATTCCACTGACCGTTATTGTTCCCGTCTACCTGACCACAGTCCTCATTGTCCAAATAGTTGTCTGGCTGCCCTTCTCTCCAGTACCTGTACACAGTGTAAGGATCTTAATTTGATGCATATAACATCTCAGACTATGAACAGTCGCAAGATTAATGGTCGTTCTGGTCATCCAGCTCATTCTTTGTCGGCTTGCCAGCCCAACACATGTAAAGCAATCAGGCCCATACTTACGCCAGGTAGGGGTAATACACACTCCCGTCACTCCACTCCCAGTTTCCCTCAGAGACAATATCATTCAAGCCAATCCAAAATATGGTGGTGCCAATCTGCGTACTGACCCACAACTGAAGAGAGAGATAAAAAAGTGTTAACATCATATAGGCCACAAATGCTGACTTCATGAAATTTTAAATATTTGGGGGAAAAAACAATTATATTTAGACCAAGCTTAATGACTAGTCAGACATAGTACAGTGACATGACCAACAAAGCTAGTTAGTATGAGTGAAATGTTGCCTTCTTATTGTTTTTTAAAACACTTCTAACCATCATGGATAAATGGTTAAAAACGGGCTCTTTCACAATGAAAGATCATGAGGAAATTCAGGCCTATCATTATTGTGCTGTATTTATTTTGATTTTTAAACATAGATAAAATGTAGATAGCATGTATGTGTGGCACACTAAGAGAGAAAATCTCGTCACTGTTCTTAAATCATGCAGGCAAAATGAAAGTATCAATATCAACAAAAATTGGGGCAATGGGAGCACTGTGTGCATTCATACAAAATATTTGCTTAGAAGAGTTTTGGACTTTTTACCCGCTCATGAATGTCACTGATGCTCATCAGGTTAGCATTTTTACTCTGGCACTCAGTCAGGGCGTCATGCCACGTCTTGGTGTCGCTAGAGAAGTAGTAACAGCGATCCTGATAGGGCCTCCATCCTGCTTCACAATCACCCAGGGCTGAGAGAGAGAGAGTTCGTGAATATAAAAATACTATAAGATAGTGATGCTGAAATTTACTTCAATAAAAGTATAAGTCCTCCCAAATGAGTAAGTGTTTGTACAGAAAGTAACACTCTAGTATGGCTCTTTTAACAAAATGTTATAATTACTTTGACACTGATGTCACTGATTACATTTTATACCCAATTTTCTATTTTTGAATTTAATTTTCCTTGTAAAAGAAAATTGTATTAAGTATCTTATGTTTTTTAAAAGGATACTTAACATGGAAAAGTACATACTTTTTAAAATTAGAATATGTACATGAATACATACTAAATGTACCCACTTTTTTAACATCTTATGGCGACTTGAGTATATTTTAATTGTAATTAAGCTACATTTAAATACAAAAGTAAAGCATTAGGTTGTGATATGTTTAAGTGCGTCTTCGCTTTGGGAACTTAAGTAAGTTAGATTTAAGTGTGTGTTATTTTAAACAATTTTTAATACACCTGAAGTATATTATAAATTTACTACTTTACAGATTGATGCAAATACCTTAATTTTACTGGGAAAAACAATACAAAAATACATTTTATGGACATACAGAAAAAGTATATTTAATGTGTATTTTCATAAATTATTTTAAATAAAAAAAATATTTTTAGTATTTAGTATTTTTAGTTCTTTACCTAATTTTAACCTACTTTTAATGCTCTTAATTAACTTAGAACTTCCTTTATACAGCCAGAACTTTAAACTGCTAAACGTTACACTGACCAGTTAGCTTAGCTTAGCTGTTTGGCTAACGACAATCATTTAGCTTTTTTAGGTTGGCATTAGGTTAATTAGGCTAACTGTGCGATATTATTGGCATTTTCAGCTTCTAGGAGTTATTAAATATGACTCGCTATTTCTGGTACGTTTCAATATATACAATATAACCTAATTAGCTAACGTTAGCTAAGTAGTGTTCCTACTAGGAGGAAGCAGCGCGTCCGCAGAGCACTGACTGAGGGTCTGAGGTAAACTAGCCTGTTAGCTAACGAGTTACCTCAAAACTGAACTCGCGCGCTTTGATTTGACCAGCTGTGACTGGAGCTCGTGATCCGCTGATCTCCAGCTTAATTCCCCCAGAAGAAGCCCAGGAGTATGATTTACAGATCTGGGCTGGGCAGCACTATTTATGTGTTTCTAAAATCAAAGATAAGTCTTTAGTTTCGACGAGATACTTTCAAAAAAGATGTGAAAAGCATTTACAACATTCATAGGTTCGTGTTATCAGTTTATCAGTTACATTTTATGAACGTTAAAGGCTAAATGCAAAAAATGTCAATGTAAAATTGTATGTAAAAATTTTATTTATTTTTACATTTAGTGCAGCGTAATATAAATACGTTTTTACCCAATTTTATAATATTTAGTTTTTCCTTTTTTTGGAAAAATCTAAAAAAAAAAAGATCTTTTCTTTATTTTCTGATTTGTAACAAAGTTTTTTGAGATTATAACATCAGATATGTTTTGATTTTCTCATTAAAATACCACATAATAAACAGTGCTTTTCAGATTAAGTTTTAATTCTAGAGTATAAACTCTGATGAGTTTATTTAACTGAATTATTGGTGTATTTTGGAACAGGCAGAAGCCATTGACTAGAACAAAGGTCTATTGGGAAAGACAGTAATTACATGCTAACCTAAAGAGTTCATATCATATTATATAGTTTATTTTTCTCCAAAATATTTATTTTATTATATAGTATTGTTTAGATTTTTTATTTAATTTGTTTTTGTTATATGGTCGATTTTCGGCAATATATCCTACTCATATTTGCAACCAAACATTAACATATTTTTGTCTAAGTAAATATTTTGGCTGACTGGGTATAGAGCAGCATGTTGTGCTTGCTACAGAAAATAAAAGGCATAAAAGTGTTTAATTTGCTGGACATAAAGATCTGTTTTCTTGTGATGGTTAGTTTTTACCACTGGCCTGCATAATCATCTTGACAACCAGCTTGGTCATGTTGGTTGGGTCAGCTAAACCATCATTAAAACGATTGTTTTTTTGCTTAGCATGTACTTCTAAATCTGTTTTATCAAAACTACAGAAGCATAACATTAGAATATGACCCTGTATTCTGTAAAAATCTGTATCTCAACATCCACCATAAAAGTCCCATGACAGCATGTACAGCCATGTGAGACACACCACTGTAGTTCAGCTGTAATCAGCAGATATTGGTAATGTTTGACTCCAGTAGCTTCATCAGTTTGCAGAGACTCATAAAAAAATCACATGAATCTCACAAAAACAAGTTAATGTATATCTGCTCTGAATTACATGATGGTGTGAATTATACCAGAGTTCTGAACTTTAACATCCTTAATTATAAAAACATACAGTATTATGTAAAAGTGTTCTCTGTGCCAATTAGTATTAAAAATCTTCTTTTCTGGCCACAGAAAAAAGACTTATATTAGAATGAATACAAATACATTAATGAAATGTAAATTAAAACATCTCCAAAACTCTCACATTTCTCATCATATCAGTATTAGGTGAATAAAGCGTCTATACACTACTGTATATAATATAATAATATATTAATATACTTTTAACAATTTAAAGAACACCAAATTCTGCATCTGTGAAAACTCTTAGCTGCTATACACAATATTTTCTTATATGCATATTATCTATTTATTACATTAATACTTGTGTGTCCGCTTCCTTTTAGTATTTCCGGAATCTGTGCAATTTCTCGATAATTTTCCTCGGGAATATATTTCATATTTACATTTTATATTTCAAATGTAAAATAAATTTAAAAATATTCTAATAAATAATACAAACTTTTTGTCAACAAAATGGAACTTAATTAGTACAATCAGCATTCAAAGCTTTATTGTTTAGAACTTCTTTGTGTTAGTGTTATAAAATCACAAGATAAAAAAATATATAATTTACCATTTGCATAATCATTTATTAATAAAGAGATCAATCTGATCTTACAAACCTGTGTAAACCATTAGAACCGAACACAACCAGAAGCACCAAGTGACAAATAAATATTGTGAATAACAAACTGCACCAAAGTGAAATATTAATATTATAGAATAAAATAACAGTTGGACTCACCAGAATGGAGGAAAGCACACAGGGTGAAGAGCAGCACGATCATCCTCCGCTCCTGCTTAACCTTCTCTTTATAGATTCCCAGATGACAATTTATTCTATATATTTTCTACTAAGTTTAAAAAAACAAAACTTCTAGAAAAGTCTAGAAATGCGGAATGATTTCTACTGTAAAATCAGAACTCAGACATTGCCTTAAAAACTCAGTATCCCACAATGCCCTGAGAGAGGCCCTGTGTGTGCACCAGCTGCCGCTCTGCAGAGCTCTGAGCATCTTCTCTGGATGAGTCCGCTTTTCACTTTCAGTCCAGGGTCCAAAGATTAGGCTGTAAAACCAGCTTAGACCTCCAGAAACTAGACCCAGCGTAGACCAGGCCAGATTTACTGCCACTCACACAGGGTCAAATCAAACAATCATGATTTATTACAGACAGTGATTACACATCTACCCCCACTGACGACACCACCAGTGGTTAGAACCCCTCAGCTGGGTTCTTTAATGGTTCTTATTAAAGGAAGTGACTATAGAGAGGACTAAACTAGCTTTAAATACCATTTAATATTTAAAACAAACAGTTCTTTATTAATGCATTAAAAATTCTGAGAAAACTCCAAAACTTTTCCACAGCAATCTGTGATGTTTCCAATCACCTTTAATAGTAACTGTATTGTTGGTAGTAGTAGCAGCAGCAGTATTGTTAGTAATATCAGTAGTATAGTAGTATTGTGGTAATTGAAGTAAAATAGTAGTATTTATAGTAGTCGCAGTAGTATTGTTAGTAGTAGCAAGAGTAGTGCTAATAGAAGCAGTAATAGTAGTAATATTGATAGTTGAGTAGTAGTAGTAGTACTAGCAGCAGCAGTTGTGGTCATAGAAGTAGTTGTATTGATAGTAGTGTAGCTTTAGTATTAGTAGTATTTATATTAGTACTGTTAGTAGTAACATGAGTAGTGCTAATAGAAGCAGTAGAAGCATTGATATTAGTAATAGTGATAGTTGAGTAGTAGCAGCAGTAGTTGTAGTCATAGAAGTAGTATTGATAATAGTAGTAGTAGCTGTAGTGGTAATATTAGTATTATTTATAGTAGTAGCAGTAGTATTGTTAGTAGTAGCAGGAGTGATTGTTATAAAATTAGTAGTATTGATAGTAATAGCTGTAATAGAATTAATAGTAGTAGTAATAGTACTCATTGTAGTAGAATGTATAGTAAAAGTGTGGTAATAGTAAAAGCAGAAGTAGTATTAGTAGTTGTAGTATTGACAGTAGTAGTATTGGTATTTTAGTAGTGGAGGTGGTAGAATATTTTTTATTGTTTGTTTAAATTTGTTGCAATTAAAACTTTTACATTATCCTACATTTCATTTATTTTTATTTTGAGTTTATGGGTAATTTTAAGTGAATTACATCATCCTGTCTGATTTGAGTTAAACTGTAGTATAATTTACAATGTTTATGTTAAAATGTTAACCTACTTTACAACAGCCACTACGGGTCAGAGACAGTTTGAGGCGGGTTAGCGGGACGGGTCAGTGTTATTGTAATTTTCTGGAATCTAAACCAAATTTGTCATGGTGAAAAGGCACAAATATCAAAGTCCAGAAGAAACGAGTGGATAAACTTTATAATTGCACATTCTTTCAGACTGTAAACGTTATATAATAACTGCTACTGTTCAATGTTTACTCTTTACTGTTTTACACAGAATTTATAAGCAGGAGCAAAATCCCCAATAAAACAATAAAGAGTACATTTTGGAGGATTAAGACAGACAGAGCAAAAGACATTCAGCAGCTACACTGCATTCTACTTTAAAAGAGCAGAAACCCAGTGAAAATATGGGTACCACATGGACACATGGATATCACAGTCAAACTCAAACAGCTGATAAACCATACTGTGGTGAAAGTATGGGTACGATATCAAAATTTAACACATTTACAAGAGCAGAAACAGTAATATACTGCATCACTTTTAATTAAATTAAAATAACAGCTAATGTACTACAGTAAACACATGGGTAATCTATCACAATCTAACTCAAATAGAAGTGCACAATTTTGAGATTCGAGGTACTAAATCACAATCTAACTTAATTTAAGAGCACAAAATGTACCACAGTGAACATATGGGTATAGCATCACATCCTAACTCATTTAAATAAGAAGCGAAACAATATTACAGTTAAAGTTTTTGTACTATATATATATTAGTACTATACATATGCTATAATGAAGGTATGGGTATTATATTAAAATCTAACTCAATTAAGAGAACAGCAACTGTATTTCAGTGAAAAAATGGGTAATGTATTATAAACCCGACTTAAGACTTGAAGTCTTTACTATAATACATCTATTTAAATTTAGACTGGGATACCATCTCAATACTTTTCACTATAGTACTACTTGATTTAAACCAAACATATAAAGCCAAAAATAAGTTGTAAAATGAAAGTATTATCTTATAAATGTGTGATTAAAGAAAAAAAAAACTGTTTTCTTTATGAATTTATTTTATATAACTTTATTTGGACAATACAAACAGACTGATCAATGCAAATAGTTGAGTAAAATACAGTACAGCTACAGTACAAGTCACTTTCACTAGAAAGATCAGTTCAAAACACTCCACTGTAAAGATCCTGTGAATCAACCACAGATAAAATAACTCAGCCATTCAAAATATATTCCCGTCTGATACAGAAACCTCACACTCGGAGCAGTTCAGTCAAAAAATATGATTATCTCGAAGTCTTTAGTCATTCTCAAGTCTTCTATAAGGCAATCGACTGCAATCGAGTCCTATAGGACCAAATGTTCTTTATGCCTTACGTAGAAGAAAATCACCTGGTTTGGGTGCATTAGGATATGCATCAGAAAACAGGCTGTTTTTGACCTACATCACTAGACTGGCACTCTTCTTATATTTTTATATTTACTCTTTACAAATATTTTTTGCTATTAAAATCTGCATTGCACGAGCCAAGCGCCACATTAAAATGGCAGTTTAATAAATAACCTCATCTGGATATGATTTTCTTAGTCTGACCAGTGCATTAAATAGATAATCCTTCTTAAAATCTATATAAATATGCTACTCAAGCATATTATTCACCCACTCTACCAGAGTCACTCACTAGACTGTGGATATAACAGCTGACGCCATTGTTGTTTATAGCCAAAGTGATAAATATCTGTAAATATTTACTGATTAACTAATGATTTGTCACATATCTCTCTACATCTGCAAAAAAGTAAAATCTGTGTCAGCATCACTTCCAGAATGTAACTGCACAATTCAACACTATTAATACATAAATAACTAAGTGGAAAAGAGAGATTGCGGTACATGACTCAATTAACTAAAAGCATATATAAATATACTGTATGAATATTCTATATCTAAATTTCTGAATAATCCATTCATCCAATTGAAACGACTGTCTGAAGCATTTACAGAAAGCATTACTGAACCCAACAGAACATTCCTCAGGAAACCCGAGAGACAGCTAGCGTAGAAGAGTCTATAAAAGCTGATGAGAAAAGAGTGTGAGAGATGGAAACGGCACAATCAAAAGCAACCTTTAAACTTTAAAATAGCATTAATATGAGAACATTCGATTTTTCCCAAAAATACAGACAAAAATATACTCAAAGCATGTTTCTAGTCCAAGAAATTAGTGCACAACAGTCAATGAAATAAAGGTACAAATATCATAGAAAACGTCCAACATTTTAACTCGTACTTAGAGCTACTTTCCTCCATACAGGCTAAATTTTCATTTGGCAGCAAAAAATACATCTGAATCCCAGGAGTTCCCAATTCAACAATCCTAGAAGTAGAAATCCACAACTCTACAACTAGCATGTTATAATTGTTAAAATGAAAAGAGTAAAAATTAAAAGCTCTTCCAATTCCCAGGGTTAATAAGTTCTACATATACGAACATAAAACCAACATAATTATAAAATGGGACTTTTTGTAGCTCATTAAGAAGCTTTGTTGCATTTGAATTTGTTGAAATTGAATTAAACCTAAACTTTTGGATTCTAATTAAAACTCTAGAACTGCAACTTCATACCCAAGAATATACTTAGAATTCCAGAGTAAATACTCAATAGCTTTTGGAATTTGAGACCTATACACAATTCTAGAATGGAGACCTCTTAAAAGCCTTCAATAAGCTCTTGCAATTCCGGAACTAAAACTCCATAGCTTTTACACTTGTAGAATTAAAACCTCAAAATCCTTCTAATGTAATGCAACAAAACCTCAGGATTCTACAACAGAAACCTCTCTGCTCTCAGAACTGAATAAGTAGAATCTCAAATCCTAGAATACCAGAACAAAAGCGTAGAAATGTAGAGTTAAAGCTTCATTGCTCTGGGGAATTTTGGACTTTACACAATTCTAAAATGTGGAGAGCTCTTGGAATTCCAAGAAAATCTCTAGAATTTTATAAATATAACTCTAATTTGAAAATTGTAATTTGAAATCTCTAGAACTGTAATTTTACAGCTTTCAGAGTCTACAATTTCTTAGAATTACAAAAACTATACATTTACATAGTTTACATAATTCTAGAACTAGATAATTTCAGAGATCTAAAAATTCTAAAATGGAACTTTATAGCTAATGGAATTATAGAACAAATTGTTAAAGACCCTGAAATTCTAACAGATTTGAACAAAACCTTAGAATTTAAAAACTTTACAAAATTTACTCTAAGAATTATGGACCTAAAACTTTAAAACTCTAGGATTCTAAAATTGTAAATACATATTTTTCATATTTCCAAAGTGAGAGCATACCTTTAAGAATTTTAAATGGAGTACACATTTCTAGATTGGGAAGATCTTAGAAGTCTTGAAGTGGCACTTTTTAACTCATTCAACAAGCTCTTTAAATTCTGGAATATACAATATATTTGTATGGAATTCCTAAAAATCTAGAACTCCAGTTAGGTCAAGAAGCTTGATCAATCAAGTAAAAGAGCTCTCTTTAGCCTCATTCACCAACATCTAACTAAGAATTTACTAAAATTAGTTATTGAGAAAAGCAATAAGTCTTCAGGTCTACATAAAATGTATAATGTGTTTATAAAGTGCAGAATTGCTCATAGTTCAGCTCTTAGAGTAATAGATCCCATTGTTCTCATAAACTGAACAAATCCCAAATCAGAAGACATCAGTGAATGCTGGAATTTATCTAAAATATATATATATTTTTTTACTTAGGAGTGATGTCATGCTCTCTCAGACTCTGGCTGCTGATGGTGAAGTGGTGTGACCCAGGATTTAGCCATTTAAGAAAATTATTTTTAAGAACAGTTGGTGAATGAGGCCCAGTATTGTATGATGTTTCCTCAATAACATTTGGACAGTGTTCCTAAACACTCCTAAGGCAGACGTTCCATCGCAAAGAAAGATCTCTCCCAAATAAATCACCTCAAATCCTTTCTAAAACCCGACTACCTGACTGAATGATTGTCCGTAAATGAGCAGGGGACTTGGCAAGCCTGTGGCATAAAAAGAAAACATCTTCAGGTCATATTCTCTCTTCACTCATTTTGTGCGCTTACTATCTTTACCTGATTTCATTCTGGTGTAGATTAACTCCACATTCTGAAGAACCCTCAAAAAGATCTGTACCGATGCTGTCGATTTGCTGAAACTGGCCTCTTTACTTGGTTTTGCTTGGGAAGTTAAGATGTTGCAGGAGACAGGAAAGGATGAGCAGCTAAATTAGCCTTAAAGATCTCTCACTCATTTTTTTTTAAATATAGCACACTATCGATAGCTGCAAAACTTGACACACAGTTGTGTCTCAGGCAAATATGAAAATGATTACAGTTGTGGTTTGATTAGACGCTAGGGCGTCTTTACACCACAAGAGGGTGTAAAAGTGCTCCTCCTGTCGTCCTATAGGCTACAGTAGAGTAGTGTACCTCTTGGTGAGAGAACTTTAACTACTAGAGACATGCCTCCACGATGTTCTCGAAGACATTTTGCCCAGTTGTTAGGCTCTGAGTGGGAACCCATCACTGGACTGAGAGAAGCAGGATGGTTTTTCAGGTGATTTATATACAGCTCTGGAAAAAAGGGGAGCACTACAGTGGCTTCTGAATCAGTTTCTCTGATTTTGCTGTTTATAGGTTTATGTTTGAATAAAATGAACATTGTTGTTTTATTCTATAAACTACAGACAACATTTCTCCCACATTACAAATAAAAATATTGTAATTTAGAGCATTTGTTTGCAGAAAATGAGAAATGGCTGAAATAACAAAAAAAGATGCAGAGCCCAAAAAAATCCTGTTTTTTTTATCACAGTTTTCATGCATCTTGGAATCATGTTCTCCTCCACCAGTCTTACACACTGCTTTTGGATAACTTTATGCTGCTTTACTCCTGGTGTAAAAATTCAAGCAGTTCAGTTTGGTGGTTTGATGGTTTGTGATCATCCATCTTCCTCTTGATTATATTCCAGAGGTTTTCAATTTGATAAAATCAAATTAAGTGCTCTCTTATTTTCTCCAGAGCTGTACTCATACTTATTGTTGTACTTATATCCTTTACTACAGCCTCACCTACAATATGATGGGTTCTAACGTGACACTGGGCCATGTGTTCGATCACAGGTATAAGAGACAAGATCTGCATTATAAAACAGAAAAGGAAAAACACTCCAGAATTCACAAAACTAAAAACATTTTTAAATTATTTGAACAGAGGCTGTGGATTCCTGCCTCAGCTTCAGCACTGTTATACAAAATATAAGAATATGAGAGAATAAAGATAGAGAATAATTACTGATATATAAACAGGAACTTTTCTACAGTGATACGACTAGATGATCTGAAAAACAGAAGAGTGTTCAGATGAGGGTGGAGTGGTGCGCTGTACTGAGTGGTGTGTATATAAATGCTGGGACAGGGGCTGTGGTTCGGTCCTCTGATCCTACTCTTACATGCAGTCCACCACGTTACTGGACCCCTGACCCACGTCCCGTATCTGACTGATGTGAGTGGCACAGACCGCTACGCCTGCACCCGCCCTGCAGTGAGACACAGACCCCACCAACTCCCACCTACACACAAAGAGAAAAGACACACACATAAATACACATATAAATACCTATCGCTGCTGTCAGACAAAAGCCTTGAGTCTCCAAAACAGCTTCACTTTTAATGGAAGTCAGTGTAAAAATCTATTTTATTCAAAATCATTTTGAAGCATTACAAAATAAAGATGTGATATAAACCTTTAAATAAAAACCCAGTACTTTTTAAAGCTCTATTTTAGCGATCTACAGGCAAGTCGTCATCCGCACACCGCACAGCCTGATTTAGGGCAGTGTGTCAGTGTGTCTTTGCTATCATAACGATGTGAAAAGTACACCTTTGTAAATTTTAAGCTCATCATTCTCTTTAAGAGTAGATCAGGTGAGCTCTGTCTTTGGTGGATTGCTATTGTAACGGTGCAGCTACCTGGACGTGTTCAACAAACTCTTCTCAGCAGAGGAAACTGAGCTGCTGGTTGACGCTGTGAAGGAGCTCCAGCAGCTCATTTACGGGAACAGCAATGTTATTTTATTTACTATTCTGTTTATTGTTGATGTAAAAGTTGGGTTGCCAAGTTAAACTGATAATGTGTATTTCAATTGTTTGAGCCGAAAAACACCCAAATTACACAGGAAACGGTTCAGTGTCTAAAACCTCAGTCAGGTGGAAAGCTCACCTGTTCATACGGGGGTCGAAAGCCTCCACCGTGTTCAGGTAGATGTTGCCGTTGTGGCCGCCCACCGCAAAGACCCGACCCATCACCGTGGCGACGCCGACTCCGCCTCTGGGTGTGGTCAGCTCTGCGACATACTCCCAGCGGTGCATCCTGGGATCAAACCGCTCCACCGAACTCAGCGGAGAATTATCGTCAAAACCACCTAAACACACATAAAGAGCAAAATTCCAAAACTTTACAGAAGAGAAAAATAACGTCAAAAATATAATTACAAGCCTTTTTGGAGATTTTCTATTGGTCAATTAATTATCATATTTTGATATAATGTAAAGTACAGTAGTTACTTAAAAAAAATCCTATTATATTATAAAACTATTATATTCCAAATTTACAGCTTAAATTGAGCTGTGAATATGTTATCTCTATGATAGCTCTATTTCTGTTATTAAGCTGTTGATGTGCAAAAAACATAATGGAAACTATAAAAATGTGTGTAAATGTTCATAAATTATGTAATGCAATAGTATATATTATTTATTTATCCCCCAAAACACTTCAATTTAAATACATTTTTGATAAACAAAAATATATTGATATTGTGTTAAAATATTCTGAAATCTGTATTAGAGATTTGTTTGTTCATATTTTTTTATATTTAATATATTACAATTCATATTATTTAAATTGGGTTGTCCAAAACATACTTTTCAATATGAGGTTGATGTTTCTCTCTGTTTTTGTTTACTTCAGAAGCACAACACTGTTAAACATTCTGGGCTCTAAAACTCCCCATAACTCTTCATAACTGAACTGCCAACCTGAAAACTGTATTTAGAGCCGAAGCTAAAGTTCAGCACCCTAAAGTCCATTAATGCTGACGAACAGAGATCCCGGCAGCAACACCAACATCCCAGTGTGATTATGAGATGCTGAAATTACTCAAGCTGCTGTAAAAGTCATGTGTTAAAGCTACCGTCCAGTCACTCATTCACACATATATAACTCATATATCAAAGTTCAGCTCTTTCAAACGCAGATCATTTAACAGGACTGATACCAGGGCTGATGCTGCTGGGTCTTTGGAGGTTACTCCTGTAGATCAAATGTAATTTCCTCCATCAAACAGCATCTAATCTACGCTGTATCGGGTCGTTGACCCAGATGAATGTTAGCCTTGAGTTAAATTACACTGTCATCAAATCAAATCCATTTTATGGGCATTTAGAGCAATTCTGTGGTTTATAATGTGTTTTATTCACACTGAAAGCTTAATAACAGGAACAGTGCTCGGCTACTGTTGTAGCTCTGTTGTGTATCAGGTTAGAAATCGACATAAAAACATAAGATATAAGATTCTTCAGATCCACTTCCTTTTGTTTCTATAAATGTGTTTTATTTTGTGCAGTATTGTTTCTTTTCTTACCCTCCTGATTCATGTTTTTATTGTGTTGCACTTTTTGCATGTGGGGTTTGCATTTTTGTTTTTAAAATTTGAGCATCCTAAAAAGCACTATAAAAATAAAACGTATTATTATTATGTATGAACACACATTAAAGTAGTATCATTCTGGGCTCGGCCTGTCAAAAACTTCAAATGCTTCAAAATTTAGCTTTGTTAAAGGCGGGCAAAAGAATGCTTTGCCAGAACTGAATAAAGTTATACTAATTGTAAAAAAAAAATAATATTACTTTACTGCCTCAGTCCACATGCCTCTTTTACTTCAGAGTCTGCTTCTCATTTCTCAGCTTGTCCAGAAAAGCATATGTAATATGAGTCCTTAAGGGAGGGGAGACCAGAGACTCACTAGCTGCATTAAATGTTTAAATTAAGTTTATTTGTGCTTTATAGGCCAAATTGGTTTTATTACAGGGGTTCTTAACAGGGGATCGTGAACTCCAAGGGACAGTCCTTGATTGGGGGTTACGAGAGTGATGGATTTTAAGTGTTCCTTATAGTGCGAAAACTATGTTAACTATTGCATGGTTTTGCACTTAAAAAAAAAACTTCAAAATCCAAAATAAAAGTCTCTAGAAAGTAAAGTGGTCTCCCTGTTCCTCACCCACAACGTAGAGGCAGCCATTGAGTTCGCTGACCCCGTTTCCAGCACGTCTCTGTCCCATCTCTCGAACATCTGTCCATTTATTGAGATGTGGGTCAAAACGCTCCACACTGGAGAGAGATGCTACGCCGTCGTTTCCTCCCACAGCATAGACGTAGCTCTGATGAAAAAACAAGAAAACAAGCATTTAATTCTATTATTTCCTAATAAACCTCTGTGGCCTTTTACACAAAATACTGTATCGGCACAGCTATTCCACTCCGAGAACTGCCTTAAAAAAACTTCCCTACCGGAAACGCTAAAGCTCCACTCACTGTCACTTAATCTCTACCTCCACTTAGACTGTTTATTTGACTTTAGTTTACATTTTTTATGTTTTTGGTATGGTTAAAACCTTTCTTCAAATTTTACTTATGAACTCTTATTTCTTACATTTCTTATGTTTTTTTATTGTTTATGTTTTAATTTACACTCTTATTATTACATTCTTACTCTTGAACTTAACCTTTGTATTCACTTTATCTTATTTATTTTACTATTTAATAATTATTAAAAAGTATTTTTTTTTCTACATCAGTCTATATTCTATGTAATTAATTTAATCGATTCAGCCCTAGTACTGTCTCGGATACTTTGTTAATAAGAGCTACCCTCGATTGTATGTTAAATTTAAATATGGACTGATTACATCCACATTTCAGTTATTAGCATAAGATCTGAATACTGATGACTGGTGCGTGGTGCTTTATGTATATTATATATGATATATATGATGTATATTAATGTATTAGACTTACACTGAAATATTTTCCAGACGCCTAAAATGAAAACAATGTCCTACATTACACAAATTAATCTTACATAATGTAGATTTATCACTCAGGAATGATTCGTTGCTCTTACCCCCAAAGCCACTGAGCCGACTCCGCCTCTGGGAGTGTTCATGGAGGCCACGGCGCTCCAGCGATCCGACTCTATATCATACCGCTCCACATCACTGAAACAGGAGTTATCATCCAGACCTCCAATAGCGTAGATAGGACCTCCTAAAGCAGCCAGTGCGATTCCCCTCCTACACAAAAACAACCACACAAACAATTATTTATAACACACACACACACACACACAAACAGAACAGGCATGCAAAGCTGTGAGTGGGACTGTTACCTCTTAGTGTTCATGGAGGCCTTCATCATCCACTTGTTGGTCAGGGGGTCAAACATTTCCATATTGCCCAGGTGTTCACTGCCGTCATGGCCGCCCACTGCGTACACTTTACCTGTGGGAACAGTAGAGTTATAGTGTTGTAGCAGATCCTACTGTTGTTTTTACACCATGTAAAACAACTTTTACCAACAAATTCAACCATTCCTAACAAAACAGGCCACCAAACTCCTGCTACACTCTGTGATCATCATGCCTCAACTACAGCAACGCGGCCCGTGATGTAAAACCAGTTCAGATTGTCCAAATCACAGCAGTTCGATTGATCTTCAACCAGGCAAAACCAACAGGCACATCTCACCCCACTACTCACTGAGCTCCACTGGCTAACGGTTTATGCTTATATTAACTCAAAGCTCTTACAATCAATGCACAATTTAATGTTCACTGATTCAGTTCATGAGGTGTGAAATAATGTTAAGTTTCTGATTGTACATCTCTAATTTCTCAATAGAAAGTTAGAAACACACAGACTTATCATGAAATAAATGTGTTTTGACTAAAATACAAGTACCAAAACATCTAATTTTGACTTTAAAAGAAAAAAAAGCATATAGATGTAATCACATATACAGGAAGGTTTGCTGTATAAATATATAAAAATAAATACGTTATTTAACTACTAATGACCAGAAACTGCAGATACGCCACAGATCTTCCTAAAACTATTGGAGCTTCCCATATCTCTCACCTCCGACTGAGATTACTCCCACATGTCTGCGTCTGCTGTTCATCTCGGGCCCGAAGAACCAGCTGTTCTTACTGATAGAGTAACACTCAATACTGCGAAACGGATCCCCAGAACCGCCACGGCCTCCGACACAGAATAGAACCCCTATTAAAACATCAACAGGAACATTTAAAGCACAACCTCAAGATTTACAGACTTGTGATGTGGTGATCTGGTATATGGTAACTGGTCTCTGAAATGTTAAATATGCTAAAATCTATAAGAAAATGCTGTATATTGTGATGTGCTGTACATATAATTTGCAAGGTATATCCTGCTATATTTATAATTACCTCATACAAATACAATTTGCAAATACATATCACAAAATTAACTGTTTCATTTTGTATGTAAATCCACTTTTTATATAATTTCTATAATAAATCTAAAGCATTTTACTAGATGCAGTTCAGTTTTTAAAGAAATATGAGAACTCCTTTAAAACCTAAATAAATATTACCTGGTAGCATCATATTATTAATGAATGATTAATCACTGTAATTAACTGCACACAAAGGCAGATCTTAATATTAGGACAATTTCTGAGGGAACAGAAGATGTGAATTGATCAACAGGTTCTAGCTAATCAATCCCAGATGTTTATCAGCTGGATATTTCAGCCTAAAAGAGGACCTGCTGGATATGATGATCTTCTCACCTGCAGTGTGTTTGCGGGGAGTGGTGCGGACCGAATACTCAAAGTCGGGCACGCTCTTGTTGCTGAGGTGCAGGTGATAGTTCCTGGCCTCGTCTAGCAGGTCTCTGCAGCTCAGGTTGGATTTGATCATCTCCTCTTTGGCCACAGTGCCGGTGAGGAAGTCCACCGGCAGCAGGGGAAGACGCACCTGTGAGAAAACAGACAGAAAACCCCTTAACATACAGTATCTATTGGGAATGTCCCCGATCTGATCATGTGATTGGAAATCAGAGCCAATCACATAATTTACAAAGGAAGGAAATGAAGTGTAAAAGATCCGTATTACTAATTTATCAACATCCCCAAGATATTATAATACAGTAGAAAGTCTAGTCTGCTAAGCCTAAAACCACTAAATATACAGAGAGATATCAGCATTTAAAGAAATAAACCATGGTCTTAAATATGATTAATCATAGAATTGTTGTTGTGTGACATTTTTTTTGTTTGTTTATTTATGAAAAGATGCATATTTAAATATAAATAATTTAAATGACCACTTAATACTTGCTTATGTTGTCATAAAAATGGCTGTTTTTAAAGCATTGTTTCAATAATTAAAAATGAAAAAAAAAAAAAAAAAAACTTATAGACACAGATAACTTGGATGTGTTTTACATCATTGCCATAGTGAAAATCAAATGACTTGAGGGCAAAAAATGTGATCCGGAGATCCCTACTATCTATCACTACAATTAGTTTTCAGGTAAATGTACAGGTGCTTAAATTTTGTCAGCAGTCCTGCATGGACAGCTTTCATTAAAAGACAAACTGTTGACCAAACTGGTTCAAACCACTGGATATCAGAAGGTGATTGGTTGGTTTTCAAGTCAGTTTCTAATGAAATTAATATTATGTAATGAAACAAATCAAGTAATTCAGTAGGGGTGTGCCATATCATACAGCACCCAATAATATTGTTATAATTTAATTTTAAAAAGAAATTCATACTATGATATTGGCATTATTCTGTTTTGAAAGCATTCCATCTACCCAGAAGTATTGTGATATTATTTTAGGGCCATATTTCCCACCCCTATAATTCAGAATAAGCATCACTATATATCACCTGAGACATGATCTGGTCGAGCCATATCTCGTGGTGCTGGGGGTTGGCCTTCAGCCACTTGACGGCAGCTTTGTAAACCTGCGTCTCCGAGTGGATGTTCAGGTCGCTGGAGCTGAGCAGCGTCTTCAGATGCTGAGGAGACACGCAGGGGAAGTCCTCGCAGTCCACCACCTCGCGGAAATGCTCGCAGGCGTAGCGGTCGGCCATGTCCATCAGGTCAACCCTGTTGTGGCTCTCGGCGAAGGTGCGCACGGCGAGGCAGTTGGACGGGTGGAAGTGGGCCTTCATGTACTCACAGCAGGCCCGGGCCACCAGCTCCACCTGAAGGATGCAGGCGGCGTACAGCAGGGGCTGCACGTTATCCACCGTCAGCGTCAGCCGAGAGGAATAAGCAAAGCGCACCAGGTCCTGAATGGCATCGCCGTCAAAATCGCGGATCTCAATCAGGTCCTGTTTGGCCTCGGACATGTCAGAGAGGAACATGGCACGGAAGTACGGGATGACGCAGGCCAGCACCAGCTTGTGGCATGGTATCAGTTTGCTCCCCACCTTCAGAAAACAGAAAATCCATTAGAATGGTAGTCTTTCATTTTCTTCCACGTCCCTCTGGTTTTGCTATACATTAGAGATCATTTTAGCTGAAAAGACTGACATTATCTGCACTTCTTTATACGTTTTTCCCTCTACAATTAACTTTTTAATCAAAGTTCTGATGATGTTCTTCACAACAATGCCTGGAATGACCCACATCTCTTAGGCTCTCTGTACTGGCTTTATCCTTAAATAGGGCCACCTGGTTAACTTCCGTTTCCTCATAGAATGATTGACTTTACTAATTTAACTCCACACTGCTATTATTTTGAAACAGCCGTTTAGTTAATTAATCAAGCTGTGTATTAGCATAATTAATTAATTCATGAATTAATTAATTAATTAATTACTATAGCATGCATTTCATGAATGTGGAGTCTGTTGGCTTTCTAAGAATCTTCTGCACCAACTGGTAAATTGTTCACCATGTGGTAATATAAGTTATATCAAAAACAGTGATTGATCTGGTTAGCAATATTGGGCTGCTATTATTTTGATCACTACTGTAAGCCCGTGAAAAAATACAGATCCTGATGACACCATCAGCGTTACCTTGAGTGTGACGTCGCAGAGCTCTCCGTTCTCGTAGAACTGTCTGAGGGAGTTGTGAAAGTCCTTCCAGGCCTCCTGCGCCTCAAACACGAACGAGCCGTCAGCCTCACACTCGCCGTTGGGCGACCGCGGCACACACTTGTTCCGGGGTTTGTGCTGTTTCCCGTGCTCCGGCACCATGTCTCCCGGTGCCATCATCACTCACACACACATCTGCACCTGTGGAGAGAGAGTGGTTAATTTAACACAGCGAAAATGTCGAAAAGTGTGTGGACACCTGCTTCCTGAATTTGATTGCATCCAACCACATAAAGAGCAAGATTTATGTTGTTTAGGATGTTTCCAAAGGTACTAAATAGAGGTATATCTACCCAAAGAAACCTACAGAACAAATAAAACGGGTCGGGCTCATGCCCCCTTGGACCATACTCATGACCTTAAGCCCATGTATTGGTCAATGCTTTCCAATGGAGCCTACACATGAAAAAACCAACGCACCTGAACTGACATATATGGACATGTACTCTAAGGACTAGGATGAGGAATACACGTAATAAGCTAACAAAAATCATCAAATAAAGAACAGCTAACTCACACAAACAGAAGAAAAGGCCGAAAATAAAGCGTCCCAACATTTCTGTACCTGTAGATCATCCCAGACCTGACCAAGAGAAGATCCCCGTGTCAGTTTGCCCGCTACTGAAGTGGTGTACTATGGTAAAACGATGCTTTTATAGATGAAGGGAAGCTCCCGCAGCACTGATGGCTGGCCCCCCCTGAATGGACCCTCTGTAGGACACTCACCTCATCAACATTCATTCACAGCCCTGCATAAAGGCCAGCCTGGATTTCACAGCAGTCCTGCATCAAAGACCCTTTGTTTTTCCTGCCAAAGCCTCGCTCAGTAACAGGACGTGGGCTACAGGCTCCTCGTCCCCTTTCGGACCCCACACTGGGAAATGTGAAGAGAGCGAGAAGCAGTCCTCACTGACTGACTAAATTATCCTGGACCAAAGAGACTGACTGATCAGTAAAAGTGCTTTTACACCTGTCACGTTTAGGTCTGAACCAAAACAGCAGTTAAAGCTAAAAGGTACCGAGAACCATGGTCTGGACCAAAGGTCCAAAATTTGGTGCGACCAGAAAGAGAGAGAGAGAGGGAGTCTTGGCTTTAACACCAGAAAGTCTGGACCAGGGTCGTGTTCAAGGTTCATGTTTTTGTTCGGTTGTATACACTGGGTACCATACATCACCACATTACCTATGTGGGTGGAGACTCCCCAGGACAGACTGGTTTGTAGAACAGTCCCAATTTGGCAAGTTGCGTTTTTTTTGGTGTTTTGCTAAATGTTACCTTTCTCTGCCAGAATTCATCTCTATCCTTCGAGTGCAGGTTTGTCCTGAAGCAAAATGAGAGATTCCACTCAGATCACTTTTATAAGTGTTTATAAATAAGGGGTAATTTACAGTTACAGTAGATACAGAATCACCAGCACCAAGGAGAGACGGATTTCAGCACAAGATAGATAGATATGTTCTTTATTGTCCTTATAAGGGGATTTTTTACAGCCTGTACCATAGCACACATTCTGCTTAGACATACAAGGTAACATAATACATAAAATACAGATATTTGTCAGAAAAACATGGAGAACACATTTGATCACACAAGGCTTTACACATCAGCTTAACGAGGTAACTTGTTAGTGTTCTGTATCTCCGATCTGATGGAAGCAATGTGAAGAATGTATATAAGACCTATTTCCTTCTTCTATTGCTTAATATGTGTCAAAAACCTGCCGGTACTTCCTGTAATGGGTCTGAAATTCTGAACTATTTTAAAAGTGTGGTCACAGCGTAGACTGAATCATGGTTCAGTTGAACCAGACTGAAATCACCTTATATTAAGTCGAAGCAAATTTTATTTTGTCTTTTGGTGTGGAACATTGTTTTCTTTAGACCTGGTATTTTGGATTGGAGCTAAAAGAAAAAAATCTGACAGCCAGGCCAATCAAAGTACTGTAGGTGTGAAAGCACCTACTGTCTTGATCAACTAGACCATAGTTTACTTCCAGTAAAAGTGTTTTACTTCTTTTGTTAAGCTGCTGCCTGAAGGTTACTAATTTCATTTATAAGTTTGCACGTTTAGACTTTATTTTCCACCCCTACACTTCCATTACCTACACACACTGCCAATTTCCTAACAGTCCTTATGACAACCTAAATACTGTCATATACGGATATATATTTAAAAATCAACTCTGATAGATACATATAACAGTTAGATAAACATCAAACAGACTGTACCAATAAAACGATGTGTAACGCCTGAGATTAACAAATTCAACTGATAAATGTAAAAACTAAATAACCAAGAAAACACAGACAGCAGTATAGCTAAATTATTCTAAATTCTCAATTTAAACTCAAGTTTTCACCTTAATGGCCTGACAACTTTAAATTCCACCTTAAAAAGGAGCAGCGTTCCATTACAGAGCTTGTACAGTAGCAGACACGGTAAACGGCTTATTTAAGGTGGAACGGAAAATTCGTTCCCACTGTACTTTCGCTTTAATTCTCCTGTTCAGCGCATTTGCGTTACACTGTACATTAAACATTAAAACAGCATACGCACACTAATCTGTAACCGCTTTAATAAACGCTAAAAAGCCCAATATTTGCCTAATTTAAGAGTTTAGTCCTGTAATTTTAGCAAATGTTCCTAGCTTACCGTTAGCACAGTTAGCCGCTGAGGTACACACTGTAAAACACGGAGCTCTTACACTGTTTCCTCACCAAACCTGACCTGAACTATGAGTTTTATATTTATATTATGAGATGAATGTCGGTTATGATGCTGTGTTTGGGGTTAAATATGCGCAGAAAATTGTATTTTTGCTGTTTTACCTCATGTTGAGTGAAACAGACCCAGTTCACGCGACCGGACGGGTTGTTGTCGTTAAACAGCGGAGAACTATGGGTAGTGTAGTTTCGGTTTTATTTATATTTACATATCAATATACAGTATATTTATATAAATACACATTTTCTTCTTTGTAAGACTAAGTTTTTTATAATGTATATGTAAATGTAAATAAAATAATCAATGTTAGATTGACAAAAGGAAATTTGATTTACAATAGTGTTGCCAATCGTTTTATTAATTGTATTAAGCACATGTATTAAACATTCATTATATTCAATAATTATTAATTATGATAAAAGTTTACATGCAAGTACTTCATTGTATTTTTGAGGGTGGGACCAAAATAATTGAAAGCTTTAATGGACGAAATGAATGCAAGCTCCATATTCCACATTTAACAACTTGAAAAGAAATGTTTCAGCAGCCATGCTTTTGTGTGTATGTTGGGTTAATGTTGCTATATACAGCTTAAACGCGTAAATGATTCACCAGGTACACCTGAACAGAGGAGCTAATAGGGGTTAATAAAGTGTCTAGTTTCTAATGGAGTCAGTGAACGGAAAGAAAATAAAATAACAGTTTTATGATCATCTTAGACCTTAGAGGATCTTAGAGGTGTGAGTTGTTTGACCACAGTGATGTTTGGGGGAATGAAGGTGAGGCATTCAACTTCAAGAATTCTATACCAACTGTTAAGCATGGTGGTGGTAGCATTGTGCTCTGGGGCTGCTTGGCTGCTTGTGTGAACATGGATTTAAAATATAAATATACAAAAAAATCTATATAGTATTTGGACCATGTAACAGCCTAATGAAGACATCCACACTGAGCGTGCACATGCACACACACACAGATTAAAATAATAATATTCAGCATTTATTATTATTAGTCATAAGCATGTAAAGTGAATGATTGTTTCCAGAAGTGGTGATGTGTGTCGGTGCATTAGGTGGTTTTATCTAAATGATGCAGACCAGAGTTATAAAGTAATTGAGAGTGTGTGTTGGCATTTATACACCCCTAAAAACACCTGACTGACATCTGCTTTATCTCTTATCACATCAGTACACATTAACACTCTTACCCATTACTCATAACACATCTATCCATCCATCCATCTCTCTGTATATATCTCTACATCTATCAATCTACTGACCTGTCTAAAACCAATGTCTCACTTCTTTGTCTGTCTCTGTCTACCTGTCTGTCCATCTGTTTGTACATAAAACCAACCCACGCACATCTTCCTCTATCTGTGTGTCTGTCTACCTATCTATGTTACAATTCTGAGGTTTCTAGAGTTGCAGATTAACTCCAATAATTCTGCAGACGTTTTGAACAGAGCAGACTGTCAGAACCGACCCGTCAAAAAACATATGAAACATGTTTATTTAGAAAAGCTGCAGTAAAGGGCCGACTTCAGTTTCATATATCAGTAATGTGGGACACTGAGGAATAAATGGGTCAAATACTAAACTGCAGTGGGCTTGGCCTGGAAGGATTTTTATGTCTCTCAGTTCTTGTTCTTTTGAGTTTGTTCTTGTAAGATAACCTCCCTTCACACAAACATTCGAAAGAATTCAAAAGAACTCTTCATATTCTCTGTTTTGATAAAAACAGCAAAACCAGAAACATTTCAGATCCTGGTATTTTCTTAGTGTCTTCATGAGATTTGTACACATGACACCTGAATTATGTAAAATAAACTTATTTTGTCCGTACAGCTGTATATGGAAAGCAACATGACTTTAAAACAAAATCATAAACCAAGCAAAACAACGATTAAACTGTAAAAGTATTTTAATACAGGGTTTACATGAGACAACGACCACAGAGATACTGATGCTGGGGTGAAATGATTGGTCCACACAGTCCTTTCACTGAACCAATCAGCTTAGAAGAAACAGTTTTAGAATCCAGAACATCTGAGATTTTAGTTGCGTTTCCTCTTTTTCAGCAGCGCATCTCTGAGGGCAATCTGAGGGAAGAAACAAGAATATAAATTACACCACAGTTCTACTCTACTCATCTAAATTAGGGGTGTAAGAAAATAAATGTATATTGAACTATAGCAAAGTTGTTTTTTGCAATGCTGTAGCTAATTAAATGTTGTCCTTGATTAAAAGTTTATAGATTAAAATATGAAAAACATTGGTGGTGAACAGTGGTTCACTTAGTGTTCTGGAATTAGTATAGCATGTTTTTATGTCTTTTCATGGTGCTAATGTTCTGACTGATCAGGATCGAATGAATCCAAAGCCTGTGTGTGTTCACACCTATTTTCACAGTGTTGTACCTGTTTCTCTCTGAAGGAACGTTTGCCCTTGGTCCGGATGTTTTGGCTCTGTCTCATCATCATGAAGTTCTTGGTCTTCCTCTTTTCCTTGTTGCTGGTGCTGGCGAACGGGTTCAGCTTGCTCCTCTTCTTAACAAACTCCTTCCTGTCTGTCCGGCCAGCCTGAGAGACGAGGATATAGAGCTGTAAATTTACTTGTTTACAGACAGACCTTTTTAAATGTTCCTGTAATTATGAAATGCATATTTTAATATTTTAAATATTTCAGTATTCAGGCTCAGTACAGCACTTCCATATTATAAATATATACCTATATAACTAGGGCTGAATGTTTAATAAAGATTAATAATAATGCTATTAATAAAAAAAGGAAAAGGCTAAACTTTGTTGAACTGTAGCAAAAAGTTTGTAGAATCGCTCTTCCTCCATTAAAGCCCTCAAAGCTTTACATGATCTATTCTACACTTTTCACTGTAGACTGTTAGCCTGAGAGCATTATGCAAAATCAAAATTATTCGTCTATTTCCAATAATAATAATAATCTGAAATATTTAATTACTATCATGAACAATAAAGCTGTTTTTCTCCTGATCAATAGTTTTAGTATTTAGACTGTAGATTAAACTGAGCTTTTTTAAGTACAAAATTCTGAGATATTCGTGCCTGCCCCCACATGTTTTCATCATCTTGCTCTAAAATTTCTAAACTCTAGTGTGTGTGTTTGTGTGTGTGTGTTTGTTGCAGATAGATCTCACCATAGCCGTGGCCAGTCTGGTCTCTTTGTCAGATTTGGGCTTCTTGTGTAATCTCTCGATATCTCTCAGTGAGAGCAGCTCTCCTCTGAAACACAAAACAAACCAAATTACACTCACACCAGTTCAGATACGGTGAAAATGATGAAAAACATCTAAAGTCCTATCTGGTTGGGATTGGTATCTCAGGGGGTTCTGGGTAATTTTCTCTTTTATGTTTTTTTTTTATATCCTCTGTGATTTTATTCCCGTCCAGAACGATCATGTAGGTGTTTTTCTCAGACGTCCTCTGAGAAAATTACAGGCTGAATTATCTACTGTTTTTCTCTGAACTCCGTGCTCCTCCGGTAATTTTAGTCCCGTCCGGACACACATCTCTGAGTTTCATCTCCTCGCCTTTAATAAAATAGATATTTGTCCACTGCCGCGCACCGTAATTACTGTACACTTTGGGTGCCACGGTTTCCACGGAGATCCACGTTAAAAAAAATCACAACAGCGAGTGGAAATGGAGGAGCTACTGAACGCCATGATGACGTCATGTGACCGAGAAAAAAGCCTAAAAACTCACTGATCCTCCTGTTTTTACAACTGCAGTCCAGATTCAGGAGTTTTATTGCTAAAATGTAGAAGAGTGAAATATTTCATACAGAAGAGACGCCCCCCCTGAGAAACTAATCCCATCCAGATAGAGCTTAAGATCATTTTTTTAAAACATTTTTTTAAAGGTTTATGCCTTTTTCTGCATGTTTAATGGAGATTTTTTACTGAAAGGGAAATAAAGTAAAGTGTGTGGTTAGGTTTAATACCTGACTGTATGTGTGATAATTCTGTTCTACATCCTGATAAAGATAAAATACAATTAATTAAAGAAACTAAATTAATTTGAAGCTTCTTGAAGGTTCTTCAGCATTTGGCTTGGCTCTGTCTCGAGCCTCATTCACCCCCTCTATTGCTGAATGAGGATAATGCAGTTTGAGTTTACTGTTATTCACAATATTATCACAGCTCTTTCAATGTGTTTGTGGTGAAAACTCGATATCAGGATAATATTAAAAATATAAATTTACCTTACAGCCCTAAACTATATTATATAAAATGTCACCGTGATATTTTTTGGCCTGATTATTTATTGATTTATTTATTTAACCTTTATGTAGCCAGGCACTGCATTAAGAACAACATCTTATTTACTACAGCAGCTTGTTAATAATTTAGTTTTATTATTATTTAGTATTGGGTTTTACCTCTCCGTCTCCTCCTCTCGGTCTGCCTGCTTCCTCTTCTGGCCCTTCCCAGGAGCTGATTTCATGTCTTTAGCCATCTGAGCGAGATGGATCTTCTTAAAGTCGTCCTGAGTAAGAAGTCGACTGGCGCTCACCGCTGCAGCTTTAGACTTCCTCTCCTCCGCAGGGATACTGTTCAGTTTCTCCGCCTATATATATATATATATATATATATATACACAATTAGATCC